>NC_133770.1:142250599-142325556 GCF_003597395.2 Chelonoidis abingdonii
GAGTTATCACTATCGAATTTAGCGCTACTCCTCTCGTTTGGGAGGAGTTCCGAAATCGATTTAAGGAGGCAGTTAACTCGATATTAATGACGACGTCGTGTGAACGGATACAGCGTTAAATTGGTATATCGGCCATTAAACCGATTTAAAGTCACAGTGTAGACCTGGCCTTAGTATCTCTCTCCAGTAGTATCCTGCACAACTCCAGTGTCAGGCCACTTAAAAATAAGGGCCAGCCCTTCAGCTTGTGTATACTAGTGTAGCTTCATGGAAGTCAATAGAACGATGCTGATTTACTGTAGCTGAGGATCTGGTCATCTCTCTGCACAGAGTTGTAAAGAGTGATCCTGATGCTGTGCATGCTTTGTGTGTGCAACTCCCATTGACACAGGAAATACTGGTCTACTATGTGACCCTGGCCAAGTCAGTTTGCCTTTCTGTGCCTTAGTTCCCCCACCTGTAAATGGGATAAGGATACTGACTGCAAAGTGTTTCACAAAGGTGGACTTACTGATGAAAAGTGCTATGTAAGAGCTATTAACCTGAAGCAGAACAGTGGTGAACTGGGCCTTTTATATTTTATAATCAGCTGGGAAATCGCACTGGAGGGGAAAAAATATTATAAAAATACAAAAGGTGTTACATTCCCCACATTGATTTTTTCTGCTGTAGACCATTATGCTTCTAGGCTTTTGCCACAATCTGACAATGGAAAACAAATGTCTATTCTTACAGCCATTCAATCTGACTATGTTTTTGTGACTGAGAGTTTGTATATGTAATGCCATAGTGATTTGTACAGATCTCTGCATACTGGGATTTTGTTGAATATTGCATTGTAGTGCACCAACCATAACCAGATTACAAAATGCCTGTCTGAAACTGAAAATAAAATAAATATAAATAATGGGCCTGATCCTATAAGTGCTCTGATTTCAGGATTCTCATTGAGGTTGATAGGTGAGGCGTTTTACATGAGGATGAAATCCAGACTCTATTGATGTAAGTGAGATTTTTGCCATTAATTTCAATAGGATTAGGATTTCACCTGAGGAATACTTGAAGGTTTGGGTCCAACCTTCTCAGCTTTGTGAGAAACATGTTTTTTTGTGGCCTTAAAACCAGGCCCTTATGTCACTATAGATGGTAATGACTTTCATCTGAGGGCCTTGCAGGGTTTTACCAAACTCCCTCACAATTCAGTTTTGTTGAAGTAGTGATTATTCCATTTTACAGATGTTGAAACTGATGTACGTATGGTTAAACCACTTGTTCAAGGTTACACAGTGTCAGTGGCAAAAGCCATGAAAAGAAGCTCAAACTCTTGTCTTCCACCACACAATTCTCCCTTTCTTGGAAGCTGTTACAAGAGAGATTCACTCCTGGGAAAACTGAAATCTAAACCTAGCACCTTAAATTGTTTGTGTTAGGCCATGCTGACAAGGATAAGGCATAGTTTTAATTTCTTTTGGGTGCTTATTTGGGTTTTTTTTTATTGCTTCCTCCTGATCTTGGATATATATTTTGCTGCTTTGATCTCCAGTGCAGCCTTTTCTTATAAACTACTTCCCATTATGGCTCCACAGAGTGCTGAATGCTGAAACGTCTCCAGTAACTCATTTGGAAATGGGTTAGGGTGTTGGATGTGAAAGGCATTGAGGTCAAGTAACTACCGAGCTGCAAATACATATATAAAACTACAAGCAAAAAAAGGATGGAGTTTATTTTCCCCTTGGAAGTTGGATGGAGGTGGCTGTAAATCTTAAAGCCAAATTAAAGGTTAAGTAGTATGGAACACACATTGTTTCAAATCCACTTTTAGCAGGGACACTAAAGAGCTTTTTTTGTGTGTGTTAATTAGAGCTTTTTTCTGTGAAGCCTATCTGAAGTATCCATTTACCCTCTTAGCTTCTAATGCATTATGCACGGGTCTCTCCGAAGGTCACAACTGCCTGGGGAGAATGTATTTCCTTTTGTTTCATTAGTAGAGTTTATAGCCTAGCTCATATTTGCCTGACTCTTGTAGGAAGAACCTCCAGACCCAAGGCTTTGAAACTGTGAGGTGCTGAGAGCTCTCAGTCCTGCTCAATAGGAGTTGATGAGGCTCAGTGACCCACAGGATCAGTCTCTAGGCTCCTTGTCAGTAGGTGTACGAGGCTGCATGAAGTAATTTTTAAAAGCAAAATTCAAAATTCACTTATGGTATTGCTATTGTCTGTGAAGCTGATAATTACATTTTTTTTTTTTTTGTTCATCTATCCGCAGTGAAATCTGCTGTTTATGGCATTGGCTTCTGCTTTAGGAAGTGGTGCTGGAACTGCAGCTCCCTAAAAAAGATCTTGAGAGCTGCCTGGAGAGGTTTGTAAGAGAAGAGAGTTCCTTACAGTACGATTACATTTTTTCCTCCTTAGCAAATAGCAAGATTCCTAGCCAAAAAGGGAGGAGGGAGAATTGGAAACCTGTAACTCACTGTAAAGTAAAGCAGATCCATGTGGTTACTCTGTCAGCTATCTCTTTCCTCTCACATCTGGTAACAATCAATAGTGGGTGAATGTAGGAACCCACACTGTGTGTTGCGTTTGTGTGTGTGTGTGTGTGTGTGTCAGAGTCCCAGTGCTCCCGTTCCATTTTGAAAGCATCTGCTCTTTATTAGGGAGCTGCTTGGACATGATCATTACCAGCATTCCAAACAAACAGCACAACTTCTCCCCCCATACTGAATGTGTGTGAGTGAGTGTGAATAAATGGCACAGCCAAAGAGGACAGTGAGTCGTCTAAGTCTATGGAGGCCACCATGCGCACACACTGGCTTCTGTGTTTATTATATGTTATCCCATTTAATCCTGTCTAGATGGCTCTAGAATTTTAAATGAACACCTCTATTGATAAAATGTAATTGGATAGTACTTTGCTTTAGGGAGATTTTGAAAGGCACATTGCGTAACAATATGTTTTCTCTATTTAACTTTCTGTGCTTGTATTTCAAAAAGGAACTCAGTTTGTTTTTCCTTTTTCTTCTTTACTTGTTATCTGTGTTGCCTAATGTGTCCTTGCAGCAGTGACAACAAAAATCAGTAAGGCCAGGGTGGACCTTCAGGGTCACTACTGAAGCTATTTGGTTGAGTAATATTTGATCATCATTCTTGTGTTGCAACATCAGCCCTGGAGCATGTGATTTTAATCATTGCAGCAGTTTAAGACAGGACTTTTAGATGACACAGCAAAACCAGAATGTTCCTTTTTGTGTGTTTTTATTCCATGATTGCACATATGTTGAGTTTCACCACCACCATAAATAATATCTTGGATGATGGACACTAGGAAAAGCCCAACTGTGTGGTGATGAATTTATGGGAAGCTAAGTAGCTTGTTTCACCAAGAATCAAGAATTGCGTTACGACAAAAAACACTATTTAGTTCTCCCATCCAATAGAAATTGACATGCAGCACTCTGGGACAATGCTGTTCTTCTGTCTGATGAGAAGGCAAGGAGGATTGTGGATACTCATCTGAAATGGAATAATGGTAGAAAGTGTTGTTAAAAGATATTTGGATACAGATTGCAAAGTCTGATGGATGTTAGGTCAGACTACATTATGCTACTGGTTCTTCTGACCTTATCCATCCGCAGGAGCTGGTCAAATGTTTTGAGGAAATGAGTCAATTTCAATGACATTTTTGCCAGAAAAAGGTTAAAACTTTTCATTTTTACAATGATCAAACGTTTCAGTTATTTCCTTTTCCCATCTGTGTGTGTATGTGTACACACACACACTCACTCACTCTTGAAGGAAATGTAAAAGACAAAATGAAATGATTTGATGGTGCCACATCAATTTTTTTTCCAAATTGCAGCTTTTGTTCCAATTTGGAATGATCCCCCTGCCCCCCATGCTGGAATTTCCTGTGGAACAGAAATTCTGGTTCTAAACCAGCCCCACTATCTCCATAACAGAGGACATGAAGTTTCATCCAGTAATTCCTGCAGGTGAAGAAATTTTCCTTATTAGATAAGTGAACCAAGCTATTTTGGGAAGTCTTGGGTTGGGTACAGGACCCTGGTAGTGGAAAATCTTCCCAAAGGTAGCACTAACGGACAGAATTTACATTCAAATGTCTCTCCCAAAACAAAATGCACAGAATATAAAAATTATCGTTGGATCTTTTCCTCTATTCATGTCAAAGCATTTACAAAGGAGGTCAGTATCATTATCCCCATTTTACTGATGGGGATATTGAGGCACAGAAAAATGAACTGATTTGCCCAAGGTCACTCAGCAGGACAGCCAAGATTAGAACATAGGTCTTCTGATTTCCAGCTTAGTTCACTAGCCCATACTGCCTCATGTATTGAATTCTGAAGGGTATACAGTTATACATACTTGGCTTTACAGTGTCTTATAACGTGCATTTGTTTTTACCTGTGCAAAATGTGCATAAAATACAGGCACCAGAGAATCATAATCAATATGTTACAGTTGGGATAGAAAATAACTTGGATAATTTGAATGAGAAATAATATCATAAGGAAATGACAGGGCCAAAAGAACCCTTGTTTGGCAGTTCTGAGCTTACACTTTGATATACAAAGAAGAAATATAAATGCAGTGTTTACAAATATTTCTGCGTATACTTAGAGTTGGGATAGGAAGCATTTTATGTTTTTATTCCAACTCTGATCTTGCTATGTGTTAAGTATGATGATTGACCTTAATTCTTCTATTAGGACATCTTTCATTTAAAAACAAACAAAAAGAAATACAGCATGTTGCTGTGTTTTCTTCTGTCAGTAAATATTTGTCCTGGCATTGGCAGGAAATCTTTATCATAATTCATGGAAAGCAGAACTAGTGCCCATGCCTGCTCCGCTGACCCCAAAAGGGCCAAGATGGGGCCTTGTCTCTGGAGTGCAGGCAGGATTTCAAGTGTGGGTCTGATGCTGCAATCAACAGGATCCTCAAGGGGAGTTTTGCCTAGTTGGACTGCAGGACTAAGTCCGATATCAGTGCTGCATATATCATCATGGGCTGTCTGCTAATTATATGGGCAATAAAGTGTCACAACTGGGATGTTGGCCATCTAACTTAATGGCTGACGTGGGAGTCTGGAGTCAGGCTGGGTCAGATACCAGGAGAGCAGAGTCCAAAACAGGCCAGAGGGCAAACTGAGATTCAAGTGTCAGGAGGCACACAAGGGCAGGGTATCAGGAGATTAAGACTGCAGGGGAATCAGTCCTAAGCAGCCAAAACCCATTTGCATGCACAACTTCCTGTGTTTGGTTCCCTGCTTCTATTTAAACCAATCAGGGTCCAAGGAGTTCCTCCAATCTGATTCAAGGTCTGGAGTCCTCTGTCAGAGTTGACTTTCTAGTTCTGGGGACTGTTAGCAAGGGTCTGGCTGGCAATTTTGAAATTACTGGCTCCTAACAGCAGGGCTGGCTCCAGCTTTTCTGCCGCCCCAGTGGCAAAAAATAAAGACGAGTGGCGGCACTTCGGTGGCAGCTCAATCATGCTGCTTCTTTAGCGGCAGCTCAAAGAGGAAGAGAGGGAATGAGGGACCCGCTACCGAATTCCTGCCAAAGACCCGAACGTGCCCATCCCGATACCGGACGGAGTGCTGCCCCTTTGAATTAGCCACCCCAAGCACCAGCTTCCTACCTAACACCCCTGTGAAGCAGTGTTTGAGACTCACAGTCCTTGACACCAAGCAATGCTACTCGTGTCCCTTTTGACCCAAGGGAACCATAGCCTTGCTAGGTTGCTCCTATTAGGAGAAGATATTGATGATAGAGGTGAGTAATTCTTTGGTGCAATCCTGTTTATTTACAAAGAATATACAGTCTTATTTCCCTCAACACAGTAGGAACAAACAGCATGAGGCAGTTTCCTTGCTCGTAATTCCAAGCCTTTCCAGTCATCACTCTACCCAAAAGAACCTCTTTCTCTTGGCTTCTTCTCAGGGTCATTCTACCCACGCTTATCTGGCTTTTTGCTTCTCACATGTAGTCACCCCCCTCCAAAACAGTGCTGTGTTTGCAAACCCTATGCTGTATTTGCAATCATTTCCTAGGGAAACCCCTCATGGCTCAATCTCTGCCCATGACTTGCATCTGGCCAGTGCTTTGAGCAATGGCTTCTAGTGTTTTACCATCTTACTCCATAAAAGAGCTTAATTTCTTCTTCAGTTTACCCAGAATGAAAGGTGACTAGCATGTCCATCAGTTTCAGTGAAGTTTGCAATTGCCCAATAATCAAAGATATGCTTGCTGGCAACTACCAACACCATCAAGTATCACAATACTTTGTCTTTCACCTGGGATCTCAAAGTGCTTTGTCAGCATAAATTATTGAAATTAGGCCAGATTTCTCTGAAGTAGGTAAGAGATTTTGTACCATTACTCTGAAGATTAGTAAACTGAAACACAGGTTATGTTTTTTGGTGATATTTGAGTAACGAGACTATGAATTTGTGGCCTGATCTTGAGAGGTGCTGGGCTACCTGCAAATCTACATGAGCATTATACTCAACTCGTCAGTTTCTGTTGTCATGCCAAGCTCCGTGAAAATAATCTCACCTTGCAAAGCTTAGTGGACAAAATATATAACATACAAGAGAATTTCTGAATTTGGACAAGGGTGAAATTCTATCATTGCTTAAAAAAAAAGATATTTCTATAGTGTCTTTCATCCTGAATTGTCTTGAAATATTTCATAAATGATTTATACATATGACAATACTAAAATGAAGCTATCTACTGACTGGGGGTCAAGGGTCACAGCCCCTGGCACCCAACAGGGCAGGAGAGGGGAAATTTTGTCTTGGAACTGTAATGTTTTGAAAAGTTGAATCTTCATTATCCATACAGAGCAGACTGGGCCTTGGGGCAAAATTTTCATATGTGGGCACCCAAATCCATCCTTAGGCATATCTCATATATGTGTTGATTTTCAGATATGTTGAGCACCTACATTCTTGCTTAGTTCATCCCCAAAAGTGACTTTGGGGCACACCTATCCATAACTTTAGGTTAGGAGTAGCTGGAAGAACAATATTTAAATTGATCCCACTTTTACACATTTATTCATTGTAGAAAGGGGCATGTCCCCTATAATATGCCAGAACTTCAGAATTATTCCTGTCCTGCAGAAAATTAGTAATATGTCTCAACAGGAACTCAGTGTTATTGAGTGAAACTCAGCCAACTGGGCAGGAAATCCCATTCAGGACACGTGGAATTGTAGGGCTCCAACACTGTGCTATTGCTATTGTCTGCTCTGGGGCATAGTGCTCCTTTTTCAGAGAAACACACGTCATTTGAACTTCTGTGAGAAAGAGGATTTTATTATTTTAAGTGATGCATACTGTGTTTTAGAGGAGGCTAAGACAGTGCTACAGTTTTAAATAAATAATCCCTTGTCCTTTGGCAACACTTCTGATGTAGATGGTGTTACCTATGAGCAAACGGGCATATCCTGTGCACGTATTTGATTTCTAGGCAGGAAAACTTACTTAAACATTGTTTGTACAACAGAATGTGCCTGTAACTGTGCCTTAGTGGGTCACAGCTGAGGTTGCCAAAATCAGGATGAACTGCTGAGAAATAGGGCAAACATAACCCCAAACTGGTGGTTATTCTTTTATAAGATATACCAAACCAGCCACAAAAGTAAACTCCTCTTTCACCACACTGGCTAACAAGAATACATAAAAGCAGTTTCCTCAGGCATTCCAGTCCTTATATCACCAGCAAAAATACTGGATTCAGAGATGAGTGGTTCTTTACAGCCAGTCTCATCAAATAAGAGGTTCTTCTGATCCCTAAGGACCAGCCACACACCCAGGACAATATATAATTTAGATTTTATCCCAAAATCACGCTGAAGCCAATCTTTAAGTATCTAAAATCTAAAGGTTTCTTTATAAAAAGAAAAGTGAGAGTTAAAATTGGTGAAAAGAATCAATTACATACAGTAATTGCAAAGTTCTTGGTTCAGGCTTGTAGCAGTGGTGGAATAAACTACTGGCTTAAGTCAAGTTTCTGGAGTATATCCACAGCTTGAATGGGTTATTCAGTCCTTTGTTGAGAGCTTCACTTTGTAGCAAAGTTCCTCCAGAGGTAAGAAGCAGGACTGAAGACAAAATGGAGATGTTTCCAGGGCCTTTTATAGCTTTTGTCATGTGGAGAGTATCCCATTGTTTTTACTGTGGAAAATTACAGCAACAAAATGGAGTTTGGAGCCAATCACCAAGTCACATGTTCATGCCCAATGTCCCTCAGTTATTGCAGGAAGCCATTACCTATGCGCCAGGCAGCATGTTTACATGACAGTCCACTCAATGTAGCTGGGCATCTCCTATGGTCCATTGTCAACCAAGTATTCCTTGATGAGCCACTTAATTTGAATAGTCCCTCCAAGATGTGCTGGGTGTTACCTTGTGGGCGTTACCCGAGGAGCAGACATTTGAAATCCAAGTATAGAGCCAATACTTATAACTTCAAATACAAAAATGATAGATGCATACAGATAGCATAAGCATAACCAGCAAATCATAACCTTTTCATATGTCAGAGAAAAACTCAGTTCTCGCTTTTTGTTTGGGTGCAGCAAAATCAAATACTTTATTATTTCTCCAGCAATTGCAATAGAGGGAGGGAGTGCCCTAGGACACAGGGTCGCCCCAGTCCCAGACAGGTCTCTCCACAGGTAAACAATTACAGCAAGCTTTTATAACTTTGTTACAGACAATAACAAGCAATAATACAGGCAATAATAAGCAACTGCATTTTGTTTATACATAGGCCATCCTGCTGTCTTATTTTTCTCACTTAAGAGACGCCAGTCTACATATTGTATTATCTACACAAGTCAAAAACAACTTCTCACACAAGTTCTTTTCCAGTCGCCTCACACAATCCTTGCTTCTACAAATCTTGCGTTACTAGGGTTACAGTTAGCCTAACTCTTGCTTACAGAGACTGACGTGCATTAAGATCCCCTACAAATCCCTGTCAGTTCTTTCTGTACTTCCACACATTGCACCTCACTCGATAACCTTTGTACATTTGCTGCGAATATACAACAGTGGATGCAACAATGATCTATCAATGAGATAACGTCACACCTACTTAAATGTATTTTTTTCCATGTGGATTTCTTGTAAACTTTGTGCTTCAACTGATGCATAAGATATACTGAGGGCCCGAAATGACCCAGTGTGTAAGTGATTTCTTTTTCATGCAGCCATTATGTAACAAAATAGCCATTTTTGCTATATTTCTAAAATAGATGCAGAATGTTCAGTGATTGTATTTATTAAAGAAACAAAGAGAATTTTAAAAAGTTGTGGAACTAAACTCATCACTTGACTTATAATAGCTGGATCACATCCTCATCTGAGGTAAATTGAATGCTCCATTCAACTACAGAATCTACACCAATTTTCATCAGCTAAGGATCTGGCCTGTTGACAGTAATATATATGTTTTCCCACAAAAAGATTTTAGAATGTACAGAATTCAGGTTTATGGTGAAAATATTTATAAAGATGCAGGATTTTTCTGCTATATATCTATAAGTTAATAATAATAATTAATAATCATTATTAACAGGGTATATTATAAGTATGGCAATGATTGTAGATGAATGTTTTTAGTCTATAGTAATATCCCCACATTCTTTTAAGCAAATGTGGTTTCTTTTTAAATTAAATGATAGGGTAGGTGCTGGCGTTAGTCTCATTGTGAAATCACTGTGTCGTTGTTTGACGGGGGTGGATCTAGCCTTTAAAAACAGCATAGAGAATTAGCAATGCAAAGCACGCTACATTTTAATGGGGGGTTTGCAAATTTTCCTGCATACTGTTAAGTGACCTAAATGTATATAGTAATATTTGCTGCTGTTAAAAATGAAGTAATTTTTTTCAAGTATAAATTTTTTATAAAAGAGTTTACATAGCATACAAGATCAGAATGGGCCCTTCATGCCTGGAACAGTTTTTGAACAACTCTGTCTGATTTTTATAAAAATTCACGTAGGGTCAAAATTGGGCTTTGGGTGGGGGGTTCCATGGAAGTTGTGGGGACAGAATCCTTTCTGTTCAACTCACAGAGGTCATGGAGCTCCAGTGAAGCCCCTTCCATAGATCTCCTTCTAGCCTATGGGTTATAATAAAAAAACACAGCACCACCAGTGATGGATTTTTGGGGGTAGCGTATTCATAACAGTGTCAATCATGTGGGACATCTCCATGCTCACTCCCAATGACAATCATTGTGTTGATATACTCAGGGCTTGTCTACACAAGGAAATTTGACTGAAAAAAACCTATTCTGGAATAGCTCCCTGTGTGGATGCTCTATGCCAGAATAAAAGTCATTTTTTATTCTTAAACAGTGTATCCACACAGGGAGCTATTTCAGAAAAACTGTTCTGGTCAATTTGCCTGTGTAGAAAAGCCCTTAGGATAAGTGTAACCAGATTGCCTGCATTTCTCTGTTCAGCCCACTCATGGAGCTTTAGTGGTGGGGTGGGTCTTGTGTGGACCTTCATGCTGTCTGGGGCAGGGGCTGTTTCTTTGTTTTGACAGTAGGTAGGACAATGGAGTCCTACTCTTCACTGGAAATTCTGGGTGCTATCACATTTAAACATTTTTTAAAATAATATTATGAAAAATAAATCTTTGCTTGTAAGCCCACTGGGGCAGTGTGATAGGGTATACAAATCCCAAACTCTGAACAACAGATGATTAATGCTCTGATTTGGACTCAGGTGGCCTTGCCCTGCCCCACCTGTGAGAGATGTCATACCTGAAGGGATGATCATAAAAGATGGAAGACCATCACATTTGGTGGCAGATAAGAGAGGAGAGCAGGCTTCCAGTCCTCAACTCCTGGAGGGCAGGCTGACTGAAGGCTGGAGTTCTTCAGACGGTTGCTAGTCCATGAACCAGAAAACTTCTTGGTATCTTCTGGGTAGGCAAATTCTCATCGCGCGTGCGCTCTCTCTCTCTCTCTCTCTTTTTTTAAGATCCATGCATACGTTTTAGAGAAATATCCAGTGGACCTTTCTACATGGTAGCTTTTAAGTGGAGTTTGGTCTGTTTCCATGGAAACTATACATGTAAGGGTAGGCATTGGGTGAAAACAAGTAAGTGCCATATTTTAACTAAAAATGAATACATCTTCATCCAATTTTGGGTAATTACATTTTTCATTAAAATAATGAGGACTATGCACTTTGTCTCATTTGTATAACTGTTGCCATGGCAACTGCCAATAACCTAACAGAGAGGTCATGCTTTGTGTGAACAAATATTTTGATTCTACAAGCATTAATATCATTTTTTTTTACTTAAAATCAATTTTTAGGTAGTTGTTGTACGCAATAAGATACTGTGACCTAAGATGTATGTGTTTTTTTTCTTTGTTTGCGTCAGATTTGACTATGTTGTAGTTGTGCTTCCTGAATGAACAATGAAATCTTATACAGAGATTCCCCAAAAGCATCCATGAAGAGAGCTAATGCCAAAAAACACACACGTGATGTGGAGGCTTCTTTCGCAAACTGACCAAACCAAGAGAGGTTTGATAATGATTACACTGCAATGCCAAAGCCTCTCACAGACTTCCTCGTAATAGTGTTAACAGGGACTCAGAGACTACACCATCCTCACAAATACAAAGATTCAGACAATACTTTCCCAAGATTTTATATATGTCTTTAGTGGAGGTGTGCAGAAACCTGACAAACACATCCTGTTATCATGGACTGTGGAAACCCTCACAGGCAATGTGGAGTTGATTAAGATACTCAACTGATAAGGTCATGGGATATCCTATAGTCAGCTGAGGAAATGAACACTGCCTTCTGTGTACAGAAGTTGGCAGATGAGGATGAGTCAGATGTGTCAATACCATCCAACATTCTGCCCTGTATCCCGACAGCTTTGGCATATAACATCTACAGACACTCAGTGGTGCAGGGACATCACATAGAGTACATGGTAGTGCAGTGCAGCCACAGGTATCAACTGCTGGACAACCCAAGAGACCTCTACATGCAGAGAAAGTTTAAAAAAACTCCTCAAAATGCAGCATCACTCCTCCACCATTACTGCTTCCTCCTTATAATGCTGGTAACCAAATTGGCCCTCCTGTGATGGAACCCATGGAGATAGACTATGAAGAGGACATTCACAATGCTCAAGTTAAGAGTCAAGTATGGTCTCTGGTCAGATGAACAGAAGTACATAACTAGATGATCAGTTCCTGGACTGGCTTCAACATCCAGACATGCAACAAGGTCAGTGTGACTCAGGACAATGTGGGGCATTTGTCAGCCATGAATGTGCTAGTAACTGAGATGTCCACAGTCTACAAAATCCTTAATCAGACTCTAAAAATATTGGAAAAACTCATTTTGAAAGAGATGTGTATCTTTGACCAGGCACTGTATGCCAAGGCTGCAGAAGTTCTGGGGAAGAATGACAACAATTCCAACCCATAGTTATCAGAATGGGAATAGGAACAAAATATGCAATAGGATGTTGATCATTTAGGAAAATATTGCAGGATGCTGGTCTCAGAGATTTTGAAGTTGTCTGGTATTTTTGCTGAAGGTTCCATCCACAACATACTGGAGGGATGGAAGTGCAACCAGGGGTGGCTTCAGGCACCAGCATGCCAAGCGCGTGCCTAGGGTGGCAAGCCACGGGGGCTGCTCTGCCAGTTGCCGTGGGGGCGGCAGGCAGGTTGCCTTTGGCAGCATGCCTGCAGAGAGTCCGCTGAATCCGCGGGACTGGGGACCTCCTGCAGGCAAGCCACCGAAGGCAGTCTGACTGCCGTGCTTGGGGCGGCAAGATACCTAGAGCCACCCCTGAGTACAACTGAGCTGTTAGTCTACATAAATCAGTACAAGAGGCCTCAAGGACCCAGATGGAAAAGCTATACAATGTCCTCTACCATCCATCGTGTGTTTGGATCTGTCAGGTTTTCAAACCTGAGCTTCTCAAGGCATGAAAATGGCAACCTATCAGCATTCTGGATGCGTTTCACTGATGATATTGATGCGGTTCTTGGTCTTATTTGAGCATCCAGAGAAGCTAATTGGCCACACCTATTCATGATTAGAGTCTTCTTAACCTGGTGTTTTGCTTACGACAAGCAGAATTATCCAAGATATCTGTCTGTGTACTACACACTGTTGGAAACAGAACATCCTGAGGTGTTTGAGCATTTCAAAAAAGAGACTTCTCTGTACAGACAGTGTCATCAAATCCATTTGGAAAAAGTCCTGTAACAGATCCTCTTGAACGTATGTTCAAATCCCTGTTTGAATTTCTGTTCAAATCCTGTAAAAGAAAAAGGAGAAGGTGCATATGCATCATTCACATATAGCAGGCTGGAAACAGAGCAGCCAATCCAGGATTTCTGTGGTAGGCTGCCGAAGCAAAAACTGAAGACATTCACTGACGTAAAGAAATTCAGGAAAACAAAACCCTCAAACAAGGAGATTATATTAAAGGCAGACCACAAGATTTTTGGCAAATGCTTTTGGTAGCAGCAAGCAGGCATCTGGACATGAGGGAAGTATTGCAGCACCTCTTAGCACCACTATGCTGGGCTCTCACCAACATTGACGGCACCATGAGGGAAGACAAATTAAGAAGCACTGGCAAGGAATCTTGAGAAAAGAGTAACAGTGGCTGACATAATACCATAATACCTAGTTCATCTGCCTGCATCGTAGATGGAATGGCTCTTGTATTCAAAATAAAGATTGAAAATAAAACATGGTGATCTATCAGAGAACGTCTTTATGTCATCCTTGAAGACTGGATCTGGCAGTGACGTGATAATGTGATCTTTGATACGTACAATGAAATCTCCTTAAAAATCCATAGAGGGAAAATAGAAGATCAGGCCCTAGAGGGCTATTGAGCACAATAGTATCTGGCCACAAGATCCAACAATAGAGGTGCATTCTTGTAAGTTCTACCAGCAAGACTGCTCTCATCAAGTTCTTATGGAAAAGGCCCTGTTTCCTGAAGAAACTGGGCAAGAAAACCATGTGTGAGACATGCCAGGAATATTGTAACAAGCTTAGAAGGGGCATCAAACTTTCTGAACTTATTATATCTCAGGACACCGATGTGCTAATTCTTACCTTTTGTTTTCTTCAGGCACATATGCAAAATCTACGTAAGATCTGGTACCAAAAATCAAATGAAGCAATGTACGCAAACTTGGCACATCACTAGGCAAGGGAGTCTGGACAGCCCTGTTAGGAATGCTCACATTCACTGTGTGTGATTGGCAGGATGTATGAAAGTGAATGACCTAAAGTTGATCATTAGAGAAGAGTATCTTTGGAGAGCACTGTCAGAGCTAGGGCAACACTGGGTCTTGTCTGCAGATCTCTATCATCTTCTTCCAGAATTTCCCTGTAGAATGTATGCAGCCAAATGTCACAGAGGTAAATGAGCCAAGACACCAGCTGTTCTGCTCTAAGTAAGAAAGGAGAATCTGGCCAGCTGCCTCCATGCAAAGACTGCCACCACATGTATGCTCTATGTCCATTTACCATGGTGCTGTCTGGCATAGTAGCTGGGAGAAGTATCCTGTCTTATAGCCCTAAAACAGGGAATGGCTGGATCATGGAGAATGTTGAGATGACAACAAAATGGATGAAAGACTGCCTGCCCCTGAGGTAGTCTTGCAACTGATGGCTTGTAAATGCATCAGAGAATGTAAACTACCTGATTGCCAATACCTTTCAAACAGACTCAAATGTTCTTCAGCATGTAGGCTGCAAATGTGTGAGAAATGAATGAGGATGAGGTGATAGTATGGGAGACAGTTTGGATGATGAAGATATCAATACATACGGAGATGATATTCAGTCAGACAATGAATACTGGATTGTTTGTGGATTATCCATTTTATATCATTGTGAGCTTGGTAGGTCACTCATCAATGTAGTTATGGCAGAACATACAATAACATTAGTACATTGAAAAAGCTTCAAAACATGGAGAGAGACATTTCTATTACATTATGTAGTATTTAGATGGTGGGAATGGTTTAATCATAGCTTTCATAGATTTAGATTTGAAATTTTAAGATCCTTAGCATGATACGAAAATACTCCCTTTTGCTTACTGATGAACAATGTTTGGACAAATATACTCAAAGTGTGTTTCATTTAAGTCATTATATAACAAAAATCCCCACCCCCAAATTGACAGCTACACCTCTACCTCGATATAATGCTGTCCTCAGGAGCCAAAAAAATCTTACTGTGTTATAGGTGAAACTGCATTATATCGAACTTGCTTGATCCACTGGAGTGCGCAGCCCCGCCCCCGTAGAGCACTGCTTTACCACGTTATATCAGAATTTGTGTTATACCGGGTCGCGTTATATCGAGGCAGAGGTGTACCACTAAACTATTATGAAGGAAGGTCCACCATAACTTTTATCATCTATTGACAAGGAGCTATTCAAAATGCATAAAGAGATTTTGCCCATCCAAATAGTACCAATGTGCTGTTTTTAGGAGTTAGCTAATGGACTGTGTTGTCTGGTAGACTCTCCCTAAAGGAAAGGAGGGCCTGATGCTGACCCACCTTTTGAGGGTACTATTCCTCTATGTATGTCTGTGAACTTAGTTGGGAGCCACAGCCCGATAAGGGCTATCTGAAGGAAGAAAGTTTTACCACAGTTGTGCAATAATTAATTTGTGTTAATTTCTTTTTTTTTCCTGTTCATTGCCGGAACATTAGAAGCGGAGGACTATCTGGGACTCAGCCAGAGAGCTGAGCCTCTTCTGTCTGCAACTGGCATAGAAAGACACCTGGACATCACAGAGCAGGGGCCCAGCCCAGGGTCTAGGGGCAGGAACCCTGGTAACAGGAAAGGACCGTCTTTTTGCTCTGTGTTTGTACAGTGCCTAGTCCAATGGGGCTCTGGTCCATGACTAGGGCTCCTAGGTGCTATGTAAAACAAATTAATAATAATGAGAGGTAACAACTAAATATACCACTAGTATGCAGGTTACAGTATTTTATATAATAGCAATTGTCGAATAGTGGTTAAATAGGAAATTAAATTATAGGTTTACAGATGTGAGTAAAAGTTTCAAATCTATCAGGTCATATGATATAAGATCTGCCAAATGTAGAGTTAATAGAAATGTACTGCGCCCCCTAGTCAATATATACCTAAGAAGCACCTTTTCCAATACAATCTTGGTAGTTCTTATGATCAGAATGTGAATGCAATGAGATTTAGTTTATAAAGTTTGAATACAGTTTACTGTGATTGAAACACACAAAGTGCCAGCCTGGAATGCCAAGTAGCAGAAGTGGCCAGAAATTTCCTTTTCCATCCCTGAATAACCCCCAAACCAGTACACTATTGTCTATGAGGTGGTGTAGTGGGGCAATTGCCCTGCTCCTGAAAAAAGGCTAGGCTGACTGGGGAAGCAGCCACAGCTGGGACCATGCCCCATTCAGGCCACAGCTGACCCTATAGAAGAGTTGTGAGCCAGGAGCTGAGTCAGTTTCTCTCTTGCTCTGGAGAGAGAAGGATCTGGCGGCCTGGGAGCTCAGGTTATAGGGACTGGAGCAAGGCTGGGGAAAGGCAAGGGGAAGCTGGGGAGCTCCAGCCTGGTAAAACCAAACTGGGTACTGGGGTTGCAGAGGCTGCGGCTAGGGTTAGGCAGAGGCAGCAGGTCCTAACCCCTTGCCGACGACGAGTGGCCTTTTACAGACGGCAGTTTGCCCCAGTGAGGGGGGCTAGATGATGACTGGCAGTAGCCACTGAGGCAAGGTGGGGATAGAGGGTTAGTGGGGGAAACCCAAACTGTGGGTTACTGCTGGGGGCAGAACCCAGAGGAAAAGGGGTACCGGGGGTCCTAAGGCAGGCAAGACACCTGCCTGCAGAGGGTGCTCTGGGCTGGACAAGAGCTAATGCCCAGGATAACCAGCAGGAGGTGCTGCGCCAGTGAGTCTCACTTTGCTACAGGTGGGCATTGGTCATCCTTGTCATTATTACTTCTAGACTGGACACCTGCAACACACTTCACCTGGGACCAACTGCAAAGTCCACTTGGTAACTTTAACTGTCCATCATTTGAGTGGGGAAGACTAAACAGAGCATATCACACTAGTGCTCCATGCTCTGCACTGGCTACCAGTAAGCTCCCAGCTGAAATTCAAATGGTTTATATGAAATGATGGGGTCTAGATTAAGTGTTACCACTCAAGAAGGAGATCTTGGAGTCATTATGGATATTTCCCTGAAAACATCCACTCAATGTGCAGCGACAGTCAAAAAAGCGAACAGAATGTTGGGAATCATTAAGAAAGGGATAGATATTAAGACAGAAAATATCATATTGCCTCTATATAAATCCATGGTATGCCCACATCTTTAACACTGTGTGCAGATGTGGTCACCCCAGTTCAAAAAAAAAATGATATATTGGAATTGGAAAAGGTTGAGAAAAGGGCAACAAAAATGATTAGGGGTATGGAACAGCTTCCATATGAGGAGAGATTAATATGACTGAAACTCTTCAGTTTGGAAAAGAGATGACTGCAGGGGATATGATAAAGGTCTATAAAATCATGACTGGTGTGGCAAAAGTAAATAAGGAAGTGTAATTGACTCCTTTTCATAATACAAGAACTAGGGCTCACCAAATGAAATTAATAGACAGCAGGTTTAAAACAAATAAAAGGAGGTATTTTTTTTTTCACACAATGCACAGTCAACCTGTGGAACACCTTTCCTGAGGATGTTGTGAAGGCCAAGACTATAACAGGGTTCAAAAAAGAACTAGATAAATTCATGGAGGATAGGTCATCAATGGCTATTAGCCAGGATGGGCAGGGTTGGTGTCCCTAGCCTCTGTTTGCTGGGTATGAGCGACAAGGAATGGATCACTTGATGATTACCTATTCTGTTCATTCCCTCCTGGGCACCTGGCATTGGCTACCGTTGGAAGACAGGATACTGGGCTAGATGGACCTTTGGTCTGATTCAGTATGCACATTTTATGCTCTTCTGGGTTAGGGCCCAGCTGCCTCAGGGGTCACCTCTCCCTCACTGCTTCATGCTGACACAGTTCTAGAGTGGTAAGTTCAACTGGGTGGAGAATTTGAGTGTTTTTCCCTGTAGCAAGGCTCTTTTCTCCTAATTAACAGGAAATCTCCACCTACTATTTCCCTAACTCCCCCCACATATACATTTGGCAGCACTGCACACATTCCCTATTTTCATCTCCACCCCATAGGATTAAATGCTCCTACGCCCCAGCTGACATACCAAAGCTGTTTGGGAGGGTGTGTGTGGGAGAAGAGCAAAGTGCACACTTAATCTTGAGTCATAGCGCCAGGGGACTTAGTTGAGTGACTTCATAGTGGGCCCCAGATTCACTTCAGCCAGGAACTTTTCAGTTGTGGCATCATTGGCTGGAACTCATCAAGAAATGGAAAGATGTATTTACTTAAAAAGCTGCCTGAATTCCCAACTAGTGCTGTTCACAAGGAGTTATTTGATTAGCTCTTGTGCTGACTAATGTGTTTTGGAGTTAATATATTATGAGATGGACGAAAACCCATATGATTTAGGAAACTAATTTTTTTTTATTATTGGATCTGGAGCTAGTTAGAAATCTGGGTATTTTTTCCACAAGAAAACAATGGATCCTACATGATTCAATCCTCACATTTTTGTACCAAGTATGTAAAAAAATTCCATGCATATTACTGTCTCCTTCTACTCAAAAAAGCTTCAAAGGTACAAATGGTATTTGGGGACCTAGCTAACCCTTTGCGCCTTTGAAAATCTTCCCTATTGAGTCTACTGGCATCAAAGACATCCTGCACACACTAGCCCCACACTGTTATGAGCCAAATACTACTCTCAGTTAACCAGGTAAAGTCCCTGTTGAGTTTGATTGAATTGGGACTATAAAGGTAATAGTATTTCTTCAAGTTCTGGTCACTTTACAGGCCAAAATAAGATGCTATTCTCAGTAGATTGTGTAGCTCATGAGTGTTCTCTGGCTATGCAGGGCTCTTCAAACCTGATTTCATCTTGGTGGGGCTCAGATACCTGCTGGTTCCTTGGGCTTGGATCCTTTTAGATTGGAGAAAAATATAATTGGTATGATCATCTAGGCCAACCCTGTCAGAGTGTCAAAATAAGCTGTTACGCAGAGTAGACTGTAGATCTTCATAATATGATACTTCCATTCCTTTTTGCCATGCTTTGATCAGCAGTGAAATAGTTAATAATACGACATCTAAAATGTCATCATTAGCATACAAGTTTAAACTCATTGACATTCATAATTCATGGATATAAACTGGCCATCAGGAAGTTTAGATTTGAAATTAGATGAAGGTTTCTAACCATCACAGGAATGAAGTTCTGGAACAGCCTTCCAAGGGGAGTAGTGGGGGTAAAAGACATATCTGGCTTCAAGACTAACATTGATAAGGTTATGGAGGGGATGGTATAATGAGAGAGCCTAATTTTGGCAATTAATTTGTCTTTGACTATTAGCGGTAAATATGCCCAATGGCTTGTGATGAGATGCTAGATGGAGTGGGATCTGAGTTACTACAGAGAATTCTTTCCTGGTGTCTGGCTGGTGAGTCTTGCCCACATGCTCAGGGTTTAGCTGATCACTATATTTGGGGTTAGGAAGGAATTTTTCTCCAGGTTAGACTGGCAGAGGCCCTGGGAGTTTTTCACCTTCCTCTGCCATGTGGGACACAAGTCACTTGCTGGAAGATTCTCTGCATCTTGAAGTCTTTAAACCATGATTTGAGGACTTCAGTGGCTCAGACATAGGTTTGATACACAAGTGGGTGGGTGAGATTCTGTAGCCTGTGTTGTGCAGGAGGTCAGACTAGATGATCATAATGGTCCCTTCTGACCTTAAAGTCTATGATTCTATAAGTCAATTAATACCCTCAGAGCTATTGTTTTAGGCTCTCTGCGCACTCAGGTAGACCTTTTTGCATCAGTTTCAGCTGTTCCACATTTTCAAGGTTTCCTTTACCTTCTTCCCAGTTAATCTGTACTTACTGTTAAAGAAAAGTTCAGATTCCAAAGAACGGGAAGGCAGCTTGGCAGAGAAGTAAGCGAATGTGTATCTCAATATGACTCAACTGAAGTGTTTGAGATAGAGACTGGTGTTATCATGGCAACAGGGTAACCAGGGTGTTGTTTCCTCTCTAGATATTCAGAATCAAACCATAGAATGGAAACCAAATTGAATATGGAATAAGAGCCAAACCAAATATGGGGCAGGAACCAGAAGTGGGAGCCGAATTGAATATTTCAGAATACCGCAGACAGGATGGGCACATGGGGGTATGTTACAGGTATTTGGGGTCTGATGCAATTTTGAGTTTTACAGAAGGGTCTAGTGAATACATAATTAATACATTACTGATACTTATCTCCTGTGCTTCTTGCCCTCATGTGGAAGAGGAGAGATACACACTACTCCCATCTTTGGAGAAGCAGAAATTTTATTAAAGTTAATGTTTAAAATTAAATATATACAAGTTAAGCGGGAAGGTACTGTACATCTAGGGTCAGGCTTGAGCTATGAGGGATTACAGGTATTGCTTACAAGGAACACGAAATACATACATATCACATAACTAGCATAGACCCAGTTTGGGGTGCGGGAGTTTTTAAAGCATCAGTGGATAAGTGGGCTCGGATATGCCATCCAGGGAATGTATTAAGAGTCCAAGTTAGTATCAGTGTAGAAAAGTAAATGGGTGGGTTGTGTCCCTTGGTTCGTCAGGGAAAATACAGCAAAGTACAATCCACTAGCCTCTGCAGAGAGGAGCAGAAATCCCCCTCCTGTTTCCCCTCCCTTGGCTTCAGAGCCTGATCCCAAATATCTACATAGTTATCTTTAGTGCCATAGTGTGAGCCCCACAAGCCCGAGTTTGTTGAGCGGGGCTCTGAGACTTACTGCCATGGGCTGCTGCTCACTCTGTACACGCACCTTTAGGCACTTTTGAACATTGTGCTCACATCACCCAAAAGCAAAAACATAATTCAAAATAGTATTCATTTCAGTAGTCCCACTTTTCGTCAGTTCCATTGGAAATGAACAGTTCATGTCAGCATTTGGGTAGGAGGGGGGAGACTGATTTCTAATATGTCACTTTCAATAGATGCTAGGAGGTAAGACATTGAAAAGCCAGAGAGAATTTTTTGTCATGAATTCTAAAAATATTTACTCTTTTTAAACACAGAATTATGTAGAGTGTCATAAATGTATGTGCCCCTGTATATAGATACTGTAAAAAACAATTTCCTGCTTTGAAGAACTTATTCAAATGAACACAATGCAAACAGTATAGGCTCAGGTACAAAACTTGGTGCAGACAGTATGGGAGGGGAAATTAGCATTGGAAAGCTATGAGAAAGAAATAGGCTCTCAAAGGGCATGCACTGGTATAGGGAGGTTTTTTTTCCCCAAGTTCAGGGTGCAAGCAGTCAAGGGTAGAAAGAGAAGACACAGGAGAAGGTATTAGAAGGTGCATGGAGGATAAGGACAGAAGGACTGAGAATGGGAAAATCTAGATTCATTGGAGATTACTGGCTAATCCTGAAATTTTACTCAACTTTGACTCTCTCATCTTAGCATCAGTGGGAATTTTGAAAGATGACTAAACAAAATCTCAGTAAGGACTTCAGGATTTGCCTCATGTGTTTCTGTATTGAAGTACATATACACGCATCTACTGGTGTTACTGCAGCAAAGTGAGGATTGATACTTAGGAATCACTGTTGAAAATGAGAAGGCAATTGTGCACAAAAGAGAAATATTTCTTTTCCCTCCTCTTTCCCTGGAGATGTAGAAAATTGTATAGACCTGGGATGGTGTTTTGTTTTTTAAGGTGAAGAAATCCTATGATATGTAGGATTAAGACACCTGTGATTTTTGTGAAGATTGCGAACCAGGGAAGAAGAGAAGCCAAGCAGTTGCTGAACAGGAGAGCCACGATCAATGTAAATTGATGCAGTGTATCAGAAAGGTCACTGGGTTTTATAGTGCACTGTGACTGAACTGGCTATAACTTGATGCAAAGTGAGATGTGAAAGAGTCTCTGTTTTTCCTTGTTTAGAAGTAGGTGAGTTGCCTTTAGGAAGCAGATGTTTAATGAATAAATCCAAGTAATGATTGCTCTGCAATGTGATGTGTGTGGGCAGAACACTGCCTGTGTAGGGGGGCCCTATTGAAGTCTGTGGGATTCCATGTGATATGCCCCAAGAGCATGTGATATCAGGACCATAGTGAGAAATCTGATAGGAACACAGCAGCTACTATCTTCATTTCCTCTCTGAAATGAACTCCCACATTTATTGTTAATCGGAAATACAGACTGTTCTTGTGGACTTTTAACAGAGAACATTTTTCAGCAGTTCTTCATTTGGTGTAAATGACTGTGTCTCTGTTGACAGTATCTCTATTGACTTCAACGGATCTATGCTGATTTACACCAGCTGAGGCTCTGGCCCATAAGTCATAGAAATTATTTATATCACTTCTATTTATGTTAACACTCTCTCTCTGTGTGAATGTGTATATACACGCTCTCTCTCTTTCTTCTAGAGATTACTGAAATACTTTTGTCATATATGTAGGGTCATATTAATGAGACAAAGGCACTACCTTAGTGGGTGATGAACTCATTTTGTGTAAACCTCATGGGTTTGAAAATTCAACTCAAACATTATTGGGTTCAGAGTCTGCTTAGGAGATACTGTGCAAATTGGAGGAAAGCGTGGAAGGGAAAAATCCATTGAAAAATGTGTGCATGTATGGCAAATAGAAGAGACAACAGGCCAAATGAAAAACTGCAAAAAAGGCATTAGGCATTAGCTGAGAGAGCAAGAGAGAAATTCCAGTGAAAGAGAAGGATCTTACAGGGCTTTGAGTCCAGTTCCCTGAGTGCCAGTGCAAGACTGTTCCCTTTGGTATATTGCCCAGTGCTCTAACCAGTCCAATTACAAAATGCCTTTATGCCTTTGGATACCTTTATCTGCCTGATATTGGTCTCCCGACTTCGTATTTCCAGGGTATTCCAAAGTATATTTGGTTCTGCAGTGCATTTTTGGTTGTTTACATCAAGAATTTCAAGAATTGCTATTGAAGGCTGGGAATTGGGATCAGCAACTGAATTGAAAGGTCAGAGACTAAACACCTATATTGATGATCTGCAAATTGATTTGCATTTAAAAAAAAGTGTCAGCATTTAATTTGTTGTTGTTGTTGTTAGCCCTACCATCATCTTTGTTGAATTTCTTTTATTGTCCAGGTGCAAAGGTGCTGGAGTTGCATCTGAAGTCAGACAGTTAAATATTTTTCTGGTTCCATAGTCTGATATTATATTAATGGTTACTGGCTCTCAGACATCTAAGTGTAAAATCTGATGTGATGATCCAACAAATGAAGAACACAAATCTCTCAATCTTTTATAACTCAGTCCTACTGAACTGTTAAAATTGGAGGCCAGATCCTCAGCTCACTCGACTTCACTGAAGCTATGCTGATCAATGCTAGCTGATGATCTGGCCCTGACTTTATAAATTGCCCAGATTTCAAAGCTTGAATGAATGGATTTTGGCAACACAGAACCAAATTCTCTGCTGGCATAATTGTGTACAACTCCACTGAATTCAGGGGAGTTTTGTCCTTACACACCATAAGAGAACTTGGTCCATAGTCTGGTGGTCAGAGCAAGGGCTTAGGAATGAACATTCATGAGTTGTATTTTTATCTCTGCCATTAATTCACTGTGTGGCTTAGGTCAAGTCCCTTAATGTTCATGTTTCTCAGTTGACTCAATTGAATATTATATTATTTTTACATTTCTCTCCCACCAGAGATGTAAGAATTAATTGTTTTTAAAGTGCTTTGAGATCTTCAGAGGAAAATGCAGAGTGATTATTGTTGTTCTATTGCAGTGGTTCTCAAACTTTTGTACTGGTGGCCCCTTTCACATAGCAAGCCTCTGAGTGCAGCTCCTCCCCCTATAAATTAAAAACACTTTTTTAAATATATTTAACACCATTATAAATGCTGGATGCAAAGCAGGGCTTGGGGTGCAGGCTGACAGCTCCCGTCCCCCAGTTTGAGAACCCCTGTTCTATTGGCACCAAGTAAATCAGAACAGCGCACTTGGCTGCAGGCAACATGTCCACCATTTTTAGAAACTGGCTTACAATTCCTCCATCTGCTAGAGAGGCAATAACGTGACATTTTCAGTGGTATGCAACATTGGCATGTTCTTTGCTCAGTGCTCTCTTTCAAACAATACCAGACATGATTGCTTTATAGGGAACTAATTATTATATCTCTTAGTTTTACTTTCATTGGGTACTTACTCCACCACTGCTTCTAGAGACATAATATTGCTAAACATGATCCAGAATGGAAGAGTGCTCTACTCCAGTGGCTCTCAACCTTTCCAGACTACTGTACCCTTTTCAGGAGTTTGATTGGTCTTGCATACCCCCCAACTTTCACCTCACTTAAAAACTACTTGCTTACAAAATCACACATAAAAATTCCAAAGTGTCACAGTACACTACTACTGAACAATTGCTGACTCTCTCATTTTTACCATATAATTATAAAATAAATCAATTAGAATATAAATATTCTACTTACATTTCAGTATATAGAACAAGTCACTGTATGAAATTTTAGGTTTTACTGACTTTGCTAGTGCTTTTTATGTAGGTAAATATCTAGATGAGCTCATTTACCTCCTGGAAGACCTCTGCATACCCTTGAGGGTACAGATACCCATGGCTGAGAACCACTGCTCTACTCCTTAAAGAACGTTTCTTACACAGTAACAGTTCATGTAGGTCCTGATCAGTGATGAGCTGCCAGAATGTTAATAACCGGTTCCCTACCAGGTCTTCGGCAGTACTTCGGCAGCAGGTCCTTTACTCACTCTGGGCTTTCAGTGGCACATCCTTCAGTGCTGCCGAAGACCCGAAGCGAGTGAACAACCCGCCACCGAAATGCCACGGATGATCCGGTAGGGAACCAGTTATTAAGCACCTCCCGGTGAGTACAAGCCTGAGACCCTCCACCCTAACTGCCCCACCAGCATCCCAGCCTCTACCCAACATGCCCCGGTCCCTGTCCCCTGACTGCCCCGACCCCATCCACTACCATCCTGACAGACCCCTGGAATTCCCACGCCTACCCAACTCCCCCATTCCCTGTCCCCTGACTGCCCCCCCAGAACCTCCGCCCCCTCCAACCACTCCCTGCCCCTTATCCAGCCCCAGCCCCGCCCCTTTACCATGCTGCTCAGGGCAGTGTGTATGGATGCCGCGCGGCCTGCTGGAGCTCGGAGCCCCACCCCCTTATCATGTCGCTCAAAGCGGCAGGAGCTGCAGAGCTGCCCAGGACGGTCCAGAGCGCTGGTGGTGCGACATGCTGAGGCTCTGCGAGAGGTGGGAGAGGAGCCAGAGGAGCCTCCCCAGCCAGGAGCTCAGGCGGGCTGGACAGGACTGTCCCACGGGCTGGATGTGGCCTGCGGGCCAGAGTTTGCCCACTCCTTTAACAACCGATTCTAAACCGGCTTCTAAATCTAACAACTAGTTCATGTGAACCAGTGCGAACCAGCTCCAGCTCACCACTGGTCCTGATCTAAACTCCTCTGGATTTGGGTCAGACATATAGTGTAAATTTTAAAAACTTTTCATATTCTTAATGGGTCCTACGTGTGAAGAAATGCGATCAGAAAAATATTTTTGCCCAGCGGTACTATCAAATGTAAATGAATCAAAAATAAAATGCTGTGAGACAATCAGCTAAAGTGCAAAGGATGATGATGATGATTTTAATAGGTATCAAAGTGATCATTGACCAAAGATATCCTATAATAAACTGCATGGAAAAAATAAGAATCTTCAGGGATACACTGGTTTTATTAGCCACAACAATGTTTTGATAAATATATAGTGAGAATTTGGAAGTGAGCCTGCATCATCATCTCAGCTACTGGAAATAATAGCAAGAGATTTGGTGAAAATTGCAGGGAGTTTGGCTATAATTTGAGTAGTAGTGATCAAATGTTGAAAAAAATATATACAAATATATTTACAAATAAATGAGGCTAACTTGCTCTGCTGCTGTGTGTTGCTTGTGTAAGTATCTGGATGAATATCAGGTATACTTAAGAGGAGGAATTTTCAAAAGTTCCTAAGGGAGTTAGGAGCACAACTCCTGTCAAAAGTCAATGGGACTTATGCTCCTAAATCTTGTAGGTGCTTTTGAAAATTTCTCTGCAAAATCTTTATGAATCCCCAAATATTCACATGCTTTGCGCAAATGATTATTTGTTTGAAAATTCAGGCGGGAAGTGTTTTATTCCCATTTGTCTTTTGTCTGCTTTTATCCTCCTCCTTAAAAAGTTTGTTATCCACTCAGGGAGTGAAAATGATTCCATGGAATTTAGGTGACCAATCATATATACAAACAACAAAGAGCAAATACCAAAGGTGAATTGTTCATGTACAACCCAGAGGCTGAAAATTTGCAGAAATCAGGAGTGATTCAGGAATGATTCACTAACAGAGAAGGGGGCTAAATTCTCAATGAATGGATTATCCATCTCAAAGCCTCAACCGTGGGAATGAGTTTTATCCTAATCTAGTGGCGGATTAACCACTGGGCCAACATGGCCTGTGCCCAGGGGCCCCAGCCAATTGGGGGGGTCCCTGGAAAAATGGGTGCTCCTGTGCCATGACCCACTTCTCCTGCCTGGCGCTTCTGCTGGGGAGCAGGGTCGGGATGCAGGGCCTTGCCCTGCTTCACCTGCCCAGTGCTCCTGCAGTCCCCTTGCCTTCCCCAGCACTCCTGCTAGGGAAATGGGGTTGGGGTGCAGGGGATCCCCTCCCACACCCCACCGGTGCACCTGCCGGGGAGTGATGTCAGGGCATGGAGGGTTCCCCCACTCCCTGACAGGAGCACCAGGGAGGGAGCTGGGGGGGACTGCAGGCAGAAGGGGTGGGCCATGGCCCTGACTCGCTCTGCTCAAGGGCCCCACAAACCCCTAATCTGCCTTTGTCTTAATCAGATTATTATGTATTAAATTGGGTAGTGTGAGCTGTTCCATTGTTATAGGCCATATTTCAGGGTAGCAGATGTATTACTGTGGCTCAGACTCTGGGTACAGATCCAGACGTGCCCACACCTTCATCTATATCTAGACTTATTGCCGTTGCTGTCTAGCAATTTCTTGGCTCTCCATCTATAACACCTATACCTGACCTGCAGAACAGTGGGCTCTCTCAGCCCACGTTTGTCACAGATGTTTCTGATCAGTATTTATTCACCAAGGACTGCCTTGAATGGAGCAACATTTGTGCTCTTGCAGCATCCCCCATAACCTAATAAGTAGGTGCTAAGGTCACACTGGTGGTTAATAGTGTGGGTGAGCCAAATAGACTTCATATCTTTGTTAATTCCCTTAAGATAACGTCTGCTTCTATCCTGACACTGCCAATTTTCACACTTCCTTGTCCTGCTTTCCATGGACACAACAGTGCTAAAGTCTCTCTCCTTACTACTACTAAATTCCTGTGACCAACATATTCAGAAATTGCTACTCACCACATTTATAGTTCAACGACTGAGCAATGGTTGATTTGAGTCAGAAAACTTCAGCTCCCAGGCAAACATAAAGCAATTACTGCCTACATTCACATGCTACCTCACCGGGGTCTAATGTTTTCAGGATCAATACGTTTAAAGCTGTCAAGATCTGGATGGCATAGGTTTCCTCTGACTTGCTGTGACCTAGTCTATGCTGAGCTCTGATGCCCTTGAGAACTCATTATTTTTGAACCAATTCAAGCTTCACCTTCGTTTTCAAATTTTATGGTGACAAAAAAAGAGTCCAGAGGAATTCGGTTTGTGTTGACCTCTGAGTAGTTAATAAGGCCCTTATCCCAGAAAAAATTTACTTCTTACCTATAGCACAGAAACTGACTTCTCAGCTGGCTAACTCTCTGCACTTTTCTAAATTGGATCTGGCACAAGGATATCTATAGATGCCTCCTACTGAACACAGCTGTAACTTGACTGGTTTTAACTCCGACAAAGGCTTTAGAGCGAGTCTGGCCCATAGTTGTTTTCAGAAAATTGTTACTTCCTTACTCACTGACATTTTGGGATTGGCATCACTTGATGATTAGAGAGGAGAAAAATGACTCACATAAATAAGTTGCTCAGTTTATTTAGTCCCTTTTTCTGCTCATTGACTATTCACCATCAGGTCTTTGAAAGTTAATCATTCAAATGCATTTAACAATTTTTTTTTCAATTTTTAATCATGTGGCTCGATCATAAATATTTTCAAATCAGTCTACGCTGCCAAGTTTGGATTGATCAGACAAATCACATGGCATTGCTTTTATTGCCTGACTGAAAAGTTTGCAAGAGCCAATACTTCTGTGCACAAGTTTAAAATTAAATTCCAGAAGAAAAAAATAATCTAAGTAAAAACTCAATCACACAAATGTTTATGGTAAGTGACTACAAAAGGTTGAGGAACTTGTCCAAAGCCAAATAATTAGAAATTCATATGAATATTCAGGAACTGTTGGTGCATTATTTGTTTTAGCTTTTGTTAATGACACCTTTGATGTTTTGCGGATCACCTAGACCAGTATGAGGTTCTGTCACCACCTGCCTTGTAACTCTGGCTGACTGATAAGCATTAAAGGTCTAGTGGTGGTTTTCACCAGTCTAGTTATTCCTTGCAGTATGAGCTCAACAATCCCCTTCTCTCCCATGTCGCCTCAAATCCATCTCCCAATATTCTTAATGACCAGACACTCTGACCTATTCCCTGCTCCCAATTATCAGGTCACTTTGGCACACACAGTTTGAAGAAGAGAGACCTGCCTGTGGTAAAAATAAACAAGAAAGTTATTTAATAGAAAAAAATAAGAGATTCATAGATGAAATGGTAAGGAAATGCAAACATGTAAGTTACACAGAAAATAAACAAAGATGCAATCTCTAGCTTTACAGTTCTGTATTAGCTAAATTCCCTTTTCTAATACAAATGACCTATTGTTAAGGCTAAGATTAAGTCACGGGTATTTTTAATAAGAGTCATGGACAGGTCACTGACAATAAACAAAAATTCATGGCCCCTGACCTGTCCATGACTTTTACTATAAATACCCCTGACTAAATCTTAGCTGTTCCTAGGGCACTGCTGCTCTGGGGAGCCCCCAGGAGCCGCTGCTTTGGGGACCCTGGGGTGCTTCTGCTCTGGGGGCCACCAGGGACTGACAGCTGGCCCTTACTCCAGTGGTGGGGGCTGAGTGCCTCCAGCTGCCCCCTGGACTGCTTCTCAGGCTTCCTCTGGGGCAGCCCCCAGGACTGCTGCTGGTTTTGTGGTCCCTGGGGTCACCCCTGGGACTGCTGTTCAGGCAGTCCCTGCGGTCAGCTGCACTGGCTGCTGCAGCTGCAGAACTCTCACAGATTGCAGAATGTCTCAGAATCTGTGATATCTGTTACCTCGGTAACAGAATCACAGTCTTACCTATTAACTCTGAAGAGTTTCCCAGCATCCCAGCTGGATTCCCTCCTTCTGTCCTAGAGGGGATCCAGTCTTTCATGGATAGCAACCAGTTAGATACTGGGTAGGCATCACTTTAAACCCTCTTCCCTTTTAACCGGGTTTGCAGTTTTGGGGTGTTTTTTTCCTTTCTTACAAGGCTTGTCTGCACTTGAAATGCTTCTGGAGCTTAGCTGTAATCATGCAACTGTGTCTCTGTGGCTTTTCAGTGTAGGTGCTACCTACTCTATTAATCCATCTCTTTGAGAGGCGGTAACTACATCAATGGAAGAATTCTTCTGTGGGTTGGTTAGTTGACTGGCGATCCCTTGATTCGAGGACGATCTCTACCACAGAATTACATATCAGTCCGGGATGTGGATTTTTCACACCCCTGAGCAACATAGATAGGTTGGCTTAACTTTTTAGTGTAGACCAGGCCTCAGACTATGGTAATTCTTGGTACAGAGCAGGCAAAACTCCCTCGTTCCTTAGTTTTCCTTTCAGTTTCAATGTCTTTCCATTAACTTTAATGGTCCACCATTGTCTTACCCTGGGTTGTACAACGCTAGGTGCTTTCAGCTGGTTTTATTTATACAACTAGACTGGGAGATGATTCTGCCTGCCTGATTACAATTTTCTGCACATATATAAATGCAAACATTCATAACTATAATCTGTATACATATCTCCTAATGGCTCTTGAATTCAGAACATTACAAACCTTCATAGAAGACTTTACTTAATATACATTGTATACAATCAGTTGGTTCAATTGCTTATTCTTTGGGGTTCAGACCCCCTGTTTCCCCTTGGGGTGTGTGGACCCTGATTGTCACAATATTGAAATGAACTGACATAGTAAGTGACTAGAACAAACACATTACCCAGGTGTTTCTGTGCCTCTGGCAAAAGTGCCACTTTGGGCTGCCAAAACTAACTTGCTTAGTTTAAGCAATCAGTCCCTATATTCCAACATCCAAACTCTTACTTGCAAATATTTGAGCAAATTCACTTGTTTCAGGGGATTAGAAAACTATTACCTTGACTTTATTCCTTCCTATGCTGAAAGCTCCAGACCCTTGTGGGCAATGCTGATGACACACTTTCCTTAGCTTGGTACCTCTTCTTGAACACTTATAATCCAAAACTTTACCACAAGCTAACATCAGCATCTCTTGTCATTCACTTTGCCATGGCTGCCATGGGGCATCTTTATGGTCTGAGAGAGAGCAATAATACCATTGTATTGAGAGATTAGTATGGTTTCACACTGGTAATTAATCATGTAACTTCCATTTTAATCCCATGCTCCACCTGTGGTATTCACAGAGTTCACTAGGCACTGTTGGTTCTGCTATCAGTACGTGACTTGGGTCAGCATTTCCTGTGATTTCCCACTGATTAGAATATCTGTCAACACAACTAACAGCTGCACCTTCACCATGACTTCATGCATCCTCCTTTGGATGTCCAGGAGGTGGACTCTCAATGCAGATCTTTGTTTACCACTCCATAGACCTTTTCAACATGCCACTTCAAGGGAAGAATTGAAACAAGCCTCCATCCAGTCCCCTGAATTGCGGGTATTAATTACATCAAGGTCCCAGTATATTCTGTGATTAAGCTGCTGCAGAATCTGTTCTAGGGTCCATTTTTGGCAGCATAACTTCTATTATGCAATGATCAGATGTCATTACAAAATTCTGTATCACACTGAAAATTAAAAAGTTATTCAATAGCATGCTCATGTAAGAAGTTCATTCTTAATTCCAGGCAATTAGTTGGTGAATTTCTTTTCACATCTGACCTCATTAGCATAATGTTCTCAATGCACAGACAGAGCTAGGTGTTGTGATGCTAAGCATTACCATGCTGAATTTTTAGGCACCTAGAAAATCATTGCAATTCACAAAACCTGTGTTAGGCGTCTAAGTTCCTATACAATGACTGGGGAGCGATGGCCCCCTTAGATTGTGATTCACAAAAGTCATTATGCTAGGCATGGATCCACCTGAGCTAGCCAATGGGAGATGCCAATGAGAGGATAGTGTGCTAAACCCCAGCCTTGTCTTGGAGATGGATACTTAAGTCCAGGCTCCTTATCGTTGCTTGGAATTCTCTGCAAAGTGTTTTGTAGTGTGGGTGCTTGCACTGCGAGCTAGAAACTAGGGGCGGGGCGGGGACAGGAGGAAGAGGATGATGATTTGGTGAGAAGGATTTTCCATATAACTTTTAGCCTAGTGGTTAGTGGCCTGTGATTTAGGTGGCCAAATGCCTATCTTTCCCCAGTTTGTAAATCACCGTGGGGTTACTGGATGCCTACAGTGAGGCAACAATATTTATGCTCGGAGGCAGAAACTTCGGCATCTATGGAACTTTTCCTGAAGAAACTTAGGGGCTGATCAAGATGAGGTGCCTATAAGGTTCAGCATGATTTTAGTGCATTACTGTGCTCCTGAAACAGGGACTTGGGTGCCTAACTCCTTTTGTGCATTCAGGCCATTGGGACAAACCTCATAGACTCATAGGTCAGAAGGGACCAACATGATCATCTAGTCTGACCTCCTGCACAAAGCAGGCCACAGAACCCTACCCATCCACTTCTATAAAAACCCCTAACCTATGTCCGAGTTATTGAAGTCTTCAAATTGTGGTTTGAAGACCTCAAGCAGAGAATCCACCAGCAAGTGACCCATGCCTCATCCTGCAGGGGAAGGCGAAAAACCTCCAAACCTAAACCAAATCACCCAACCTTTAAAGGAATAATCTGGATCCAGTTTTTTTGGCTCAGGCCTGCTGCCATGGCTCTGTTACTAGTACAGTCTAAATCAGGCAAAACATACCTATTAGACAAAACTTGATTTGTACATCTATCTATCCATGAGGAGGTAATGTTGTATAGTGATTAAATTGCTGCTGGGTTCTGTTCCCAACTCTGCTCCCAACTTGCTGAGTAACTGTAAGTAAGCCATTGAAATTCTTTATGTCTTAGTTTTCTCATCTGTAAAATGGGGACAATACTCACTTTTGAAAAGCACCTTGAGCTTCTCAAATGAAAGGGACAATCTGAGCGAATTAGATTTTTTATCACCTGACCAATCATTCAAGATCCCTTCATTCTGTGTCATACACTAATTGCTGACCCACTTCTTTTTTGTTTCCCTTCTTGCTACTGCTCTTATACCAGTCTCTGAAGTGCAGTATTTTGAAAGTCTCTTTTTGCTGTCTGCATTCAGAGACCTAGTAGAATATTAGCTCTTTGCTATTAGCTCTGTAGCCCTATTAAAGCTACAAAGCTAATAGGAAAAAACAGCAGGAAGTGAATCAAGAAGAAAAATCCCTGCTGGTAGAATGTGCCAATGTATGCTGGCCCCCATCAAGCTCTTATCCAATAGTCAAGTAGAATTGGGCATGAAAGAGAGATACAGTGGTTCTGTGTGTAGTAATACAGATATAGAATAGGGTCAGGGCCCTGTGCATTCCTTGGTTGTGTGGCTGTTGAATCTGCTCCTGAATCTCCCCCTTGCCATAATCTAAGCTTCCGCTGTTAAAGGAATATTACATTTCCAGCCCTTATGGTTGTATGAGCCAAATGTGAACCGATGTAGTGCTAATTGCTGAGGCCTGGTCTATACTACAGAGTTAGGTTGATGCAAAGGAGCCTACATTGACCTAACTTTATAAGTATCTACACTAAAATTTTACTCCTGCTGACCTAACTGTCCCATTATGCCGAGTTAATAGAGTTAATGTCAATGTAGTCAGAGTAGAGACTACATTGCTTTCATCAATTGGTTTTCAGAAACTATCCCACAATGCCTCACACTGGCAGTACAGTCAGTACAAGAGCTCCTGGTGAGGCCATGCTGCCCACACAACGAGCGTAGTGTGGACATGCAAAAGTTATTTAATTACCATGATGGCTGTATGCTGATGTAACTTAAGTCACCTTAATTTTGCAGTGTAGACATGCCCTGAATCTGCAGACTGCTGCTGAAATAATGACTCTGAGAGGTGTGAACTACCTCATTTATTGTCATGGGTTAAATTACTTTTATTGATGACTATTTATATGTATATATTATTAACTGTTCTACTGCTGATCATTTTTTAAGAATCTTCCAGATAATGTACTTAGCCCATAGATCTTTACTGCTTCTAATGCCTTCCTGGATGACCAAAATCTCGAGTGTCCCCTGCCTCTGCTCAGATCTTTAGCTTCACAATTACTACAATACAGTTATTATGCTTTGCAATACAAAATTCTCTAGAACATAAACATTTAGGGATAGAATAACATCTGTAATGAAGACCTTGTCTATTATTTATTTCCAAAGAAAGGAGGAGGGAATAAAAACCCAACTTTTTAAACCAAAATAACATCAGATTTTGGTCAAGAAAAGCCTCTTTTGAGAGAGATAATTTTAAAAAGCATTCTACAACTATTCTTTTGGTTTAGGATATTTTTGGTTACAGGAAGACAGAAAATAGTGGTTTCTTATTATCCGCCACAGTGACAAAATAGATGACCCAGATGGGACCTTGTTCAATCCCTGCTGACAATAACCTACCATATGATGCAGTAGGTAGGCACAGGCCTATCTTAGATAACCAGAAATAACTGATTAAGTGTCCTCTTTGAGCTAAGCTGGGAATTTTCACCATATGCTAGAAATAAACTTTAGAGATGTACTTTATACTGTGTGGTTATTGCTTCAGTTTTTAAATGACTAAAGAGCGTGCAGTAAATATAAATATTAAGACACAGTAAAAATAAAACCCTGCTTGCTCTCTTTTCTTGGAGCCATTTTATTCATGTCTAACTGTCATGGTTCTGTGAATTGTCTCACGCCCACCTCATAAGGAAGGGTTAAGGGCTGTATTCTGTATAGACAGCAACATGGAAAAAATAGGGCTTTCCAAAAGAAAATGAGCTCCTGTTCCTGGTGCATTTTTTCATACTTTTCACATTTTTTCAACACAGGCGTGCTGTTGTAAATGCAAGAGACATTATTTCAGTTTTCAACAGGACCTAGGTGCCTAAATCCCAATGGGAGTTGGGTGCTTTCAAAAATCCCAATAGGCTCCAAAATACCTTTAAAAAATCTGGCCAAATGACTTAGGTACTGAATACTCTAAATTTCATTGACATTCACTGAGACTGAGGGCTTGTCTGTACTTGAAACAGTACAGCAGCACAGTTGCAGCTCCATTGCTGTAGTGCATCAGTGTAAGCATTACCTATGCTACCTGGAGGGGGTCTTCCATTAGCATAGATAATCTGAAAGGAGAGGAGGTAGCTAGATCAACGGAAGAATTCTTCCAATAAGAGATGCTGTCCTAGCGCTGTCTACATTGGGATTTAGGTTGGCTTAACTACATCACTAAGGGGTGTGGATTTTTCACACCCTTGAATGATGAAGTTAAAATGACCTAATTTTCTAGTGTAGACCAGGCTCCAGACTCCTAAATTTCTAAGATCTAAACCTAAAACTACGATTGACCTAAGTACATCACTCAGGACTGAAAAGTTGCATGCTCCGAGCATTATAGTTAGGTCAACCTAACTCCCAGAGTTGATGCTAGGTCAAAGGAAGGATTCTTCTATCAGTCTAGCTACTGCCTTTTGGAGATGTCAATTGCCTACAATGCTGGACAAGCCCTTCCCATCAATATAGGAAGCATCTACACTACAGCAGCACAGCTGCAGCATCAGAGCTGTGCTGCTCTAGCGGCTGTAGCGTAGATATACCCTTAATTACTTAGGCCTTGCAATGCTGAGCCTTAGTGGCCAGGGTAGGGACATGTTTCTGACCAAGACAGTCTTAAAGTGTTGCCACACAAACATTCAAAATTCAGTCCGGTGAATGAGAAACACCCCATTTTTCACCAACCTGAAACTATGTGCAGACTCTTAGGCCACGTTTACACTACTCACCGGATCGGTGGGTAGTAATTGATCTATCGGGGATCGATTCATCGCATCTTGTCTAGACATGATAAATCGATCCCTGAATCGACGCCTCCCCCCCACTCCACCTCGGCAGGAGGAGTAAGTGGAGTTGACGGGGGAGCGCAGCATCGACTTGCTGCCATGAGGACGGCCAGGTAAATCAAACTAAGATACTTCAACTTCAGCTACGCAAATAGCGTAGCTGAAGTTGCGTATTTTAGATCGATTCCCCATTCCCCCCCCCCACAAAGTGTAGACCAGCCCTTAGGTACAGTTGCCACACTCCCTTCCTCATAGATCTTATCAGCTATTTGAATTGAAACCCAAAATACAAACAAAGGATTTTTTTTTTAAAAAGTCTGTGTTATGCAGAACAATGAAACACCCCACTGATAATGCAAGTACACAACACACTTAGTTTTCCTCTTCTCAGGAACCAGCCTTGGAAATCATTTTGCATTTTGATTAAGTAAGCAAATCTTTGTACATGCTTTTTGTGAAATGTGTGAGGGAATGTTAATTACAGAGGTGATTAATATTATACCGGCTAAGCCTCAGAAAGTAGGAAATGGTTAGTTTAGTCAAATAATGAAAAGCCAAGTATCAGGTCAAGGTTTGACTCCTTTAGAAAGGTTTGTTTCTATATACAATAGATGTAAACTGGGTGCAGTGCAAAGTAATTTCCAAACAGAAACTAGGGCCACGTCTACACTACGGGATAATATCGAATTAGCTAAAATCGGTTTTATAAAACTGATATTATAAATTAGATTTCATGAGGCCACGCTAGGCACAGTAATTCGGCGTTGTGCGTCCATGGTCCGAGGCTAACGTCGATTTCTGAAGCGTTGCATTGTGGGTAGCTCTTCCGTAGCTATCCCATAGTTCCTGCAGTCTCCCCCGCCCCTTGTCTGTTCTGAGTTGAATCATTATAATTGCGGGTGGTCTGGGTAAATGTCGTCAGTCATTCCATTCCTCTGGAAAAACATCAGCTGACAATCCTTTCCGCGCCGTTTTTCCCTGGATTTACCCTGGGCAGACACCGCATAGCACGGCAACCATGGAGCTCGTTCAGCTTTTTTTTTTTTTCACCGCACCGTATGTGTTACTGGATGCCGCGGAGAGAGAGAGGCGATACTCCAGCGCTACACAGCAGCATTCACTTCTTTTGCAATGATAGCAGAGATGGTTACCGGTCGTTCTGTACCGTCTACTGCCGGAGTAAAAACTGGCAATGAGATGACGGTTATCTCTCCCCCTCTGTACTGTCCGCTGCTATCGATGAGTGCCCCTGGCTGAATCGGCCGGGGCGGGCAACGCAAAAGCAAAATTGGGATTGACTCACTTGGACTGAGTCAATCCCTCCTTATGGTTTCTAAAAATAGAGTCAGTCCTGCCTAGAATAAGGGGCAAGTGTATTAGAGGACCAGTGTATCAGAGCACAGCTGCTCACCGTGTCAGTATTCACAGGGGGTGCCCTGCAACAACCCCACCCGTGCTTCCCTCCTCCCCCAACCTTCCTGGGCTACCGTGGCAGTGTCCCCCCCCTCCGCCGCCCCCCATTTGTGTCATGAAGTTAATAAAGAATGCAGGAATAAGAAACAGACTCCGGAGACTTGTTAGTGAGATAAAATGAGGGGGAGGCAGCCTCTCCGGGGCTATGACAGTCCAGCAGTACAGAATCTTTTCTTTACACAGGAAAGGGAGGGGGCTGATTGAAGCTCAGCCCCAGTTGCTATGATGAAGACAGTTAGCCGTTCGTTCTGTCTACTGGATCTACTGAGTAACCAGGGAGTCATTCCCTCATGAACCCATTGCCCCCAGCCAGCCTTAGGCCAGGCAGAGCACTCAGGGTTCGATGGGACAACGGATTACAGTCCTATTGCACCGTCTACCACCCAGGGAGGGGGAGAGGAGCGGATTTACTGCTCTTCACTGCTGCAGCATCGCGTCTACCAGCAGCATTCAGTACACATAGGGTGACACTGAAAGAAGTCAAGAAATGATTTCTTTCCCTTTTCTTTCACGTGGTGGGGGTGGGGGGAAAGAAACTGAGGAGCTATTCCCTGAACCACGCAGACACTGTGTTTGAACCTACAGACATTGGGGCTCAGCCAAGAATGCAAATACTTTTCAGAGACTGCTGTGGACTGTTGGGATAGCTGGAGTCCTCAGTACCCCCGTCCCTCCCTCCATCAAGAGCGTCCATTTGAGTCTCTGGCTTCCCGTTAACGCTTACGCACGCAGCACTGTGTAGCCTGGAGATTTTTTCAAACGCTTGTGGGCAAATTTCGTGTTCTGTAACGGAGCTCTGATACAACAGATTTGTCTCCCCATAAAGCGATCAGATCCAGTATCTCCGTACGGTCCATGCTGGAGCTCTTTTTGGATTTGAGACTGCATCGCCACCCGTGCTGATCAGAGCTCCACGCTGGGCAAACAGGAAAATGTAATCAAAAGTTCGCGGGCTTTTCCTGTTTACCTGCCTGCTGCATGCTGCATCCGAGTTCAGATTGCTGTCCAGAGCTGTCAGTGGTGCACTGTGGGATACCGCCCGGAGGCCAATAACGTCGATTTCCGTCCACACTAACTGTAATCCGATATGTTAATATCGAATTTAGCGCTACTCCTCTCGTCGGGGAGGAGTACAGAAATCGATATAAAGAGCCCTTTATATCGATATAAAGGGCGTTGTAGTATGGACGGGTACAGCGTTAAATTGATTTAACGCTCTTTAAATTGATTTAAACACATAGTGTAGACCAGGCCTAGACTGTATTGAGTAAACAGTGAGTGTGGTATACCATGAAAACAGGCAAGTGAGCACATTGGATCTGCCCCATATATTCATCAGCTGTTATTTTTGGAAAACGTGCTAATTCCTGGACTGGCGATAAGTGTGAGCCCTGTGTATGCAGCATGCCTGGGCCCAGAGAGCTGCTCACACAGCTATGCAGTAACTTCCCTGGGTGATCTAGGAGCAACATGGATGAGATACAAAGGGAATCAGTCCCACTTGGGGTGTATGGAACACGAAAAAAAAAGCATTTTTTTGGATAAACCTCTAAAGTTGCTAGGTTTATTGCCCTCGGGGTACATTCAACCACTAAGAATATGTTCTGATGACATAATGCTTGTAACTTTTTATTCTGTTTCAGAGCTTTCTTGAATGGAATACTGTGAACTGGTCTCTCTTGAACCCAGAGAATATTTCTTCTTTCCCACTCATATAGCTGAATTTGTCAGCATAACACTATAGGGTAGATATCGTCTACACTGAAGAGAGGGTTTTCCTGTTATTGTAGGAACACCGGTGCTAATTATGTTGACTGAAGCCCTCTTCCATCAGTATAGCTGTTTCCACACTGGTGGTTATGTCAACATTGGTCGGGGGTGTAGTTTTTCCACACCTGACTATTGCAACTATGCCAATGTAACTTTTCAGTGTACACCAGGCCTTAGAGAGTTGTTAATTCTCTAATTTATCTCCAGTGTTTTAATTTTCATTATAAATGCAATCTCATCCATCCTGGGTCTGAAGGAAGGTTGATGCAAAACTGGGCCTTGAGTAACATGAGACATATAATCCAAGGTGGGTAGAAGAACTATTGTGGGGGAACTCTCCATACATGATGCTTCATAGTAGAAAAGAGACTGTATTAAAATGCTTCTAAAATCTAAAGAAGTATCACAGGCTGCAAAGTCAAAATTTTATTCCTTGCAAGGGGGTCACTGCATTCGGGAGATGCTCTCATACTTTTTGCAAAGGAATTTCCCATACCTCATCAGTAGCTGTGAATAAAAAGTAAACAGCCTGGTTAACCAAAGCCTGATTCTATTGTCAGAATTAATGAGGCACTAAAATGCTCTTATGAACATTAGGAGAATTAAAAAAAAATCTTAAAGGCTTGGTCTATGCTAAAATGTTAGGTCGACCCAGTTACATTGCTCAGGAGTGTGAAAAATCCACACCCGAGTGACATAGTTAAGCCGAGATATCCCCCAGTGTAGGCTGTGCTAGGTCAACAGAAGAATTCTTCCATCTACCTAGTTACCATCTCTCTGGGAGGTGGATTACCTACATCAACGGGGGAACCCCTCCCATTGGCATAGGAGTGTTTACGCTGAAGTGCTAAAGCGAAGAAGCTGCAGCATTTAAAATGTAGGCAAGCCTTTCTACACCTGATTTATTGAACCGCAATTAAGGCCTCACTTCAGGCGGTGCTGGGCACCTGCTGCTCCAATTCAAGTCAATACCCTTACCAACTCTGAAAATCAGGCTCTTAGTTTAAACAGTTCCAGCTCTAGTTGCTATTGCTAGGTATGGGCGACATCCATGACAGCACCTGACCTTGAGAGTCAGTATCCTTCTTGATAAAAAATGACCTGAATTTGTTGATGTTCAGGTATGCTGAAAAACCACTCTATTTGCTCAGGCTTCTGAGGAAGCTGGGCTTTCAGGCTAATAGGAACTTAGGACTTGCATACACTGCAAATTTTGGTTGGCAAAAGTTACGTTCTCATAAAACTGCTGCAGTTCGTATATTGCTTGTGTACATGCATTGGTGCTGCACATACTCACCAGGAATGCTTATGTTGATGTACATGTGGTGCACCATGGGTAGATATCCCAGTGAGCAATATGCCACTCTCCGGTACGCTGCCTTTTGGGAAGTTTTGGCAACACGTGATGGGGCAGAAACAAGTTGCTCAGAGGGGGCTGGGAACAAGGGGTCAACTTCTCAGCATGCAACTGCATCCCCCCCTAATATCATCTATATCCCATAATTTTGCACCTTTTAAAAAAATCCCATAAACCCAGGCAGCACTTCTTGCTGTCTGCTATCTCTGACAGAAGCATGGAGCCTGCACAGCTCTGCGCTATTGTCATAACCACTGCAAGCACAGGATGTACACACCTCTGGTATTTGCAGAGCTATAAGACAAACTGAATCAGTGGGGAACATGACAGTTTCTTGAAGGACAGCTTACTGTGGGACATAGCAAGAAGCAACTGAAGATTGTTGTTGGTGTTCGCGGAGCAGCTGCAGGTGGTGGAGTGCCACTTCTGGGCCCGAGAAATGAGCACTGATGGGTGGGATTGCATCAGAATGCAGGCTTGGGGTAAGCAGTGGCTGAAGAACTTTCGGATGTGGTAGGCCATATTTCTGGATCCATGCACCAACCTCTTCCTTGCCTTCCAGTGCAGGGACACCAAAATGAGAGCTGCACTGACAGTTGAGAAGTGAGTGGTGTTTGCACCTGTGGAAACTTGCAACCCTGAATTGTCACTGGTCAGTTTGGAGTTGGAAAATCCACTGCAGGGGCCATTGTCATACAGGTGTGCAGGGCCATTAATCATTTTCTGATACACAGAACTGTGCCTCTCAGCAACATGCAGGACATGGAGGATGGATTTGCAGCAATAGGGTTTCCAGACTGTGGTGGAGCAATAGACAGTACGCCCATCCCTATTTTAGCATCAGACAACCTTGCCATGGAGTAAATCAACAGAACAAGCTACTTTTCTATGTTTACACAAGTGTTGGAGGATCACCAAGGACACTTCAGTGACATCAGTGTTGGCTGGTCAGGGAAATGTGCATGACACTTGTATCTTTAAAACACACGACTGTTCAGACAACTACCAGCAGGGACTTTCTTTCCTGACTGGCAGATTACCACTGGCAATAATGAAACACCAGTAGTGATTCTGGGGGACCCAGCCTCCTGTTTGCTCCTCAGGCTCATGAAGCCATCCACCAGGCATCTTGACAGCATCCAGGAAAGATTCAGCTATCAAGTCAGCAGGTGCAGCAGGATAGTTGAATGCACTTTTGGTACACTGAAGGGACGCTGGCATTATTTGGATGCTGGCATTATTTACCCTCAAGATTCGATCTCAGTGAGAAAAACATCCCAACGGTTATAACTGTCTGCTGTGTCCAGCCTAATATCTGTGGAGCAAAGGGGGGAAAATTGCTGTTGGGTGGAGGGCAGAGGTGGAAGAGCTGTGCATTGAGTATGAACGGCCACACAAGGGCTATTAGAAGAGCTCAATGTGGAGCTATACAGCTCTGGGAGGCTTTGAAAGGACACTTCAACAGTGAGCCACAGTAATGCATTGTAGTGTACTGTGCTCTACCTGTCCCTGCTGTTTTGAGGCCCGTTAGGAACTCCTGTGGTGCTTCATGCACATCTATTAATATAACAGTCAATAGCCCTATTAATATTGCGGTGCTTGCTGCACATTTATGAATATTACACTGTGTTTGTCACTGATCCTCTGAGTTGTGTCACACTGTACAGTAACAAGTAAGTGGGTGCTTTCAGAACAGATAGGCACCCTGTAGCATATGTTGTGAACTAATAAAAATGAATTATTTTCCAAATAATAGAATTTTATTTAGTAACATAAATCAGTGCAAAAAAAAAATCTGAGCAATTTAAAAACAAATACACTAAAATCTTAATCTGCTAATGGAACTTAACATGTGTAAAGAACATTTTGGTCAATTTTACCTAGTGTGGTAAATTGCCGGTACTGTTCTCTGGGTCTCGCGCTTTCTCTTCTCTGGGGTAGGTTCAGGGCGATATTGCTTGCCTCTGAACCAGTTCTTAATCACTCCCCTAGTGTCCTTGGAGGAGGGGAGTGGGGGGAGGACCTGGGCCCGCCCTCTACTCCAGGTCCCAACCCAGGGGCCCTGTGGGTTGTGGTGAACCACTTGACTAGCGGTTCTCCCCTGGTTACTTCCCTCTATACCCGTCAGCTGTGAAGGGCTTCTCGCTCTCTTCTATCAGCCTGGTGCCCTTACCTAGGGTTTCTGTTGGGCTTCCCATCCACCGCAGCATCCTCCAAACCTTCTATTTCTCTCTGGACAAACTCTTCTCTTCTGCAATCTTCACTCTGCTCCATCCAACCTTTCTCCTTCAACTACCACACCCTGTCTGACTGAAGCAGGGGTTTATATCCCATGACTGGAGTCAGGTGCTCTAATTGGAGTCAGGTGCTCTAATTGGCCACAGCTGTTCTAGTTAATCTAAAGCAAACCTTCCTCCCTTGGCAGGGAATAAGGCCCCCTGCTAACACTCTTATGCTGCCCTCTGGCCATGCTGTATCACACTAGATATACAGCAACTATGGCTCTCACAGGTCAGTGTGTGAAGCTATGGTTGTCCTCAATGTCCGCTGGAGTCGAGTCAAAGTGGTAGGGATGTGGCCCCTGTGTTACCAGAGAAATTCTCCAGTCTCTACTTTGCCTGATCTTTAGTCTGAATAAGCAAGAGTCACTCCACACTGAGATGCATGCTGTGAACGCTGAGCGTGGTTGGTCAAAAGGCCAGAATTTCTAAAATGGCGCCCTGGAAAAAGACAAATGTGTGTGAGAATCAGCAGAATCACAGTGCTGAGGTAAATAACAACAGTAAACATGCAAGATTGGTGGCTATAGTGCAAGTGCAGTAAGGGGTGACAGAGAGGTCAATTAACTGAGGAGCTAGCTGGTCATAGCCCACTCATACAGGTCACAACTTGGTTTAAAAGTCAGAGCTGTCAATCATAGGTCTGAGGTAGTGACTGATACTGAGCATGTGTGCATGAGGAAATTCCTTCTAAGAATAGAAAGATATGTTAAAGGAGAGCCACAGTGCATCAGAAAAGACCAGCTGCTAGTGGACAGTTTTGGAATCTGAGTCAGAGAGAGAGAGAGATTTGATCGGGAGAAGACAAAGGAATTGAAAGCCAGAAGGGGAGCCAAAGAAAATCTGCTGGAAAGAAGTAGAAAATCTGCTGCAGAAAGACATTGGGAGGGGGAGGTGAAAACTAGAGTGGAGTAAAGCTGACTGACCAGGAGCTGAGTAGCAACAGCGATTAAAGAATAATACCAACAGAATTATAAAGCAACAACAGCAATTTTAAAGGGAAACCAACAGATTTATAAAGTAAGATTGCCAGTTTATAATATAACTTTTAGTGTAGTGTAGTTTAGCATACTAAGTAATATGTGTATGCTTAAAGTGTGTGTGTTTAATTGTATTTCACTTATATAAAACTTAAAGTGTGATTTAAGAACTGCTGTCAGTGATTTGTTACAAACTGGCTACTTGTAAGAAATTGCTTTGCTTAGAATCATTTAAACTATATACTATTGTGGTTTGAATGTTCTTTAAAATGTGCAGTAAAGGACTGGTGTTAGAAAGCTTTGTGCCTTGTTTAGGATTTTTAGATTATATTGTAGTAGGATTATTAGTTACTTTAATAAAAATATACTTTGTTTTAGAAAGAATATTGCCTATGTCAATTACTTTATTGGAAGGTTATAGCTGTATACTTTAGTGTTTGCTTAACAACCTGGAAATTTTTACCTCGTGAAGAACAGAATAAGGGGGTGATAGGCAGGTTATTATAGGGGCATCCCAAAATCCATTTTTCAGGTAACACGTGATGCCATGTGAAATGTTGAGTTGGGGGGTAGAGAAAGGTGCTGTAATGGAGTTTTGAATGGACTTGAAAGGAAGACAAACCTGGAGTTGTTGAACCTGTAGGTCCACAAAAGTCTGTAGTGTCTGTGTTTGCTGCCAGAGAAGTCCCATTATGCCCTGGTGCATCTCCTTTTCCTGCTGAGACTCCAGGGCCTTTTTCCTGTTCAATCTTTCCTTCTCCAGGCTGCCTGCAACGTTCACATTCCAGGCCCTTTGTTCGTGCTCTGATACAGCACCAACTTGCAGGATCTCATTGAACATGTCATCCCGACTCCTCTTCTTTCTCCTTATCTGGCTTGGGCATTTTGTGGGTGTGGTCAGAGAACCCCTCTAGACTGCAACGGCAGCAGCTGGAAATAAAATACACAGAGGTACCATTGTCAGTATAGTCACAATGGAAAGTGAAACTTAAGATTCAGAACTCCCTTCCCATGATCCCTGAAAGTTTTAAACAAGACACTGACACTTCTGCTTCAGAGAGCTTGTGCACGGCACCATTTATAGTACCGGTCCTGGTGAATGTGACCCACGAGGGGTGAGGGAGATGATGAAGGAGTTGGTCAGTTGCATGAAACTATAAATATAGGGCAATGACACTGAATACTGGCACCATGTTCCACAGGCGATGGTGATTTTAACTGATATCTCACTCTTGAGGGTAAAAAAGGCACAGAGAGCACAACTGTTACTGGCATCCTGAAGCCCACGAGGCCCATATGCTGCTAGCCTGTGTACTGCAATGGTGTCTGCTGAAGTTATCACTGACTGGTATGGGAAAGTGTTCTACTGTGGAAGAAGAAATATAGCTGCCATCCCACAAAACCTTTGGGAGAAGATTGCAGAGTATCTCTCAGGAGGATTCAAGGGATAGTCTTGGAGGGTGTCAACAAATATGTGGACAAGGTAATCCAGTGGATATAGTGCTTTTGGAGTTTCAGAAAACCTATGACAAGGTCCTACACCAAAGGCTCTTAAGCAACGTAAGCAATCATAGGATTACAGGGAAGGTCTTCTCATGTGTCAGTAACAGGTTAAAAGATAGGAAATGAAGGGTAGGAATAAATGGCCAATTTTTACAATGACAAGAGGTAAGTAGCAGGATCTGTACTGGGACCAGTGCTGTTCAACATATATGTAAATAATCTGGAAAACAGGTTAAAAAGTGAGGTGCCAAAGTTTGCAAATGACACAAAATTACTCAAGACAGTGTGATAGACCCAGGCCAGTTGGGAACAGCAGAGTAGTAGAAGGGAGATATACTGGCCAGTGGATAAGCAGTTTTCTATTCCCTGAGTGACCAGAGCAGGGGCTGCTCCAGTCTAATGAGAACACCTGACTCCAATTAACCTGCTAAGAATCAGGTGAGACTGTTAAGCACCTGACTGTAATTAAGGCCCCTCTGATGCTATAAAAGGGCTCACTGCAGTCAGGCCAAAGGGAGCCAGAGGAGAGGAAGTGCATGCAAGGAACTGGGAGCAAGAGGCGTGCAAGAAGCTGGGAGTGAGTAGGTGTACTGCTGGAGGACTGAGAAGTGCAAGCATTATCAGACATCAGGAGGAGGGTCCCGTGGTGAGGACAAAGAAGGTGTTGGGAGGAGGCCATGGGGAAGTAGCCCAGGGAGTTGTAGCTGTTGCTCAACTGTACCAGGAGGCACTATAGACAGTTCACAGGGCTCTGGGCTGGAACCCAGAGTAGAGGGTGGGCCCGGGTTCCCCCCAAACCTCCCGACTCCTGATCAATCACAGGAGGAATTGACCTGGATTGTGGCTTCTACCAGAGGGGAAGGTGTCTGGGCTGTTGCCTGACCTACAGGGTGAATCTGTGAGGCAAGCAAATCCTCCAGTAAGCGCATGACTCACCAAGGTAGAGGAGGAACTTTGTCACAACAGTTAAGGTCAAAGCAGACTACGAAGAGCTACAAAGGGATCTCACAAAACTGGGGGATTGGCAACAAAATGATAGATGAAATTCAATGTTGATAAATGCAAAGTAATGCACACTGGAAAACATAATCCCAACTATGCGTACAAAATGATGGGTTCTAAATTAGCTGTTACCACTCAAGAACAATCTTGGAGTCATTAGGCATAATTCTCTGAAAACATCTGCCAAGTGTGCAGCAGCAGTCAAAAATGAATGTTAGAAAATATTAGGAATGGGACAGATAATAAAACAGAAAACATCATAATGACACTGTATAAATCTATGGTATGCCCAAACCTTGAATATTAGGTGCAGTTCTGGTCACCCCATCTCTTAAAAAAAAAAAAAAATTAGAATTGGACACAGTACAGAGAAGACCAAAAACAAATTATTAGGGGTATGGAACAGCTTCCATATGAGGAGAGATTAAAAGGACTGGAACTGTTCATCTTAGAAAGGAGATGACTAAGGGGGGATATGATAGAGCAAGATTTCTCAACCAGGGATCGCTGCTTCTGTAGGGAAATCCCCTGGCAGGCCGGGCTGGTGTGTTTACCTACCCCATCCACAGGTCCAGCAGATCGTGGCTTCCACTGGCCATGGATCGCTGCTCCAGGCCAATGGGAGCTGCTGGAAGTGGTGGCCAGTACGTCCTTCGGCCTGCGCCATTTCCAGCAGCTCCCATTGGCCCGGAGCAGCAATCCGCGGCCAGTGGGAGCCGTGATCGGCCGGACCTGTGGATGGGGCAGGTAAACACACCAGCTTGGCCCGCCAGGGGCTTTCCCTACAGAAGCGACAACTCCTGTTTGAGAAACCCTGTGATAAAAGTTTATAAAATTGTGAATAGTGTGGAGAAAGTGAATAAGGCCATGTTTTTTATCCACTCACATAATATAAAAGCCAGAGGTCACCCAATGAAATTAATAGGCAGCAGGTTTAAAACAAACAAAAGGAAATACTTCTTCACAGAAGGCACAGTCAACCTGCGGAACTCATTACTATGGGATGTTATGAAGGCCAAAAGAATAAGTGGGTTAAAAAAGAACTTGATAAGTTCAGAGGATAGGCCACAAATGGCTATTAGCTAAGATTGCGGGGATACAACCCCATACCCTGGGTATCCATAAGCCTCTGATTGCCAGAAGCTGGGACTAGATGACAGAGGATGGCTCACTCAATGATTGCCTCTTCTGTTTGTTTGTTCTCTCTGAAGCATTTGGTACTGGACGCTGTTGGAAGACAGTATACTGGGCCAGATGGACCATTTATCTGACCCAATATGGCCATTTTTATATTCTTATTTATGATCTTCTGGATCCAAGAACTCCTGAAATGATGACATTTGATGCTATAGTTAAAGTAGTGACAGATCATTATGAACCAAAACCATCTGCTACTATCCTGTGGTTTAAATCTGACTCCTGCCTCAGGGTGCCAAATGAATTTGTCTCGCAGTTTGTGGAAAATCTATGCTGGCTAGCAGCACAATGTGAATTTGGAAATTGTTTGGAGGATATTTTGCACAACTGTATTGTTTGTGGCCTCAATAATGAAACTATGCAGTAAATGGTTCTGGTAGAGCCCACTCTACTACTCTAGAAAGACATGGATATTGCTGTGGCACTGGAAACAGTCACCGGAGGCAGGGGCGACTCTCTGTTTTTTGCCGCCCCAAGCACAGCAGGCAGGTGGCTTTCAGTGGCATGCCTGCGGGCGGTCCACTGGTCATGTGGATTCGGTGGCATGCCTGTGGGAGGTCTGCCGGTGCCATGCCATCGGCATCCCTGCCGCCGAATTGCTGCCGAAGCCACGGAACTGGCAGACCTCCCGCAAGTGCACCGCCGAAAGCTGCCGGCCTGCTGCCCTCACAGTGACCGGCAGGCCGCCCCCTGCGGCTTGCCACCCCCTGCAGCTTGCCGCCCCAGGCACGTGCTTGCTGCGCTGGTGCCTGGAGCTGCCCCGACCAGAGGTACCCACAATCTTTCCCAAATCCCCACGAAGTGGATCAGCAAATTGGGGGATAGGAAAGGGATGGTCAAGCCATGCCAGGAAAGTCCAACCTTGGGACCTGTTAATGCTAAGGGATTAGAGATGTGTGTGTGGGATATGGGATATGAGTGGGATATGTGTGTGTGTGACATTCTCACATGGAGTGCAGACATAAAGACTCAGTGTGTCATTATTGTAAAAAGAAAGGACATGTGGCTAGGTGCAGAACTAGAGACGGAATGTAGGGATATCTGGAAGAAGAGGGGGAATAGGAGGCACCATGTGGTAGGAGCGTCAGCAGGGGACCTGAAGGAGGAAGAGCCAGATGAGTCGTATGGTCTCTTGAATCAGACAGACTCCTGTAAGGAACTGATATTAGTCAAACTCCAGTTGACTGGGCAGAATGTGAAAATGAAACTTGACCCAGGGGCAGCAGCTATGATACGGGGGCAAAAGACCTACAAAATTATTGTTGATATGCGCCTGGTCTGGGGTGTCCACTAGGGTGACCAGACAGCAAGTGTGAAAAATCGGGATGGGGGTGGGGTGGCGAGTAAGAATAGCCTATATAAGACAAAACCCCAAATATCGGGACCATCCCTATAAAATTGGGATATCTAGTCACCCTATGTCCACCCTACATCAGACTTGAAAGGGTTAAGGTGGCCAGGTGGGCCAATTGACTCCCAACGCTGCACCTGAAGGAGAAGCCAAGAAGCAGAGATTAATTAAATGAGGCTCAGCTGGATGGGAATAGGAGGGGCCTGTATAAAGCCCAGAAGCTGGTCATGGAGGTGCGGTTGCAGTCCTTCTCTGGTAGAAGAGAGATGTGTTTGGAGCTACAGAGGCAAGAAGCCCACAGTCCCTCTCTTCAAGGAGAGTTTGGGCTGGAGAAGGGAAGAGAGGTAGGAAGGGCACAGGGGAAAAACAGCAATGTATGGGACAGGATAGATGCTGGCTGCTGTTGAGAGGGCCCCTGACCTGTAACCCAGAGTAGACGGCAGGCCTGAGTTCCCCTACCAGCCACAGGGGAAGTGGCATGGACCAGGCAGTGGAGAACAGACTGCCTGGGACAATTTGCCTCAAAAGACTCTGATACCCTGAAGGGGAGGACCATAATGACTTGGCCCTCTGGCCAAGGAAGGAGCATCAAGCTGTAGCTTGACTAAGATCAGTTTCTTACAAGAATCCTTTCGATTCAAGAGAGCACACAACTCAGCTGGCTCCTCCTCCTTCTCCAGGTCAGGGTCCCCAGCTGATGCTCCTTCAACAAAGAGGCAACTGGAGTGAGAGGGGCAGCAGGGTGAGAGCGGATGATGGGTTGAGAGACCGCCAGAGGATGGCACAGCACCTGGAGTGGAGTTAATCCCCAGAGTGTCCAGGAGGAGGTGCTCTTGCAGTGAGTGGATCCTGTGACAGTGTCCCAACTTGACTTTATCCCCTGTCTGAGCTATACTGAAGTCCTTCACCAGGGACAAAATTCCTATACTGAGAAGGGTGGAAGTCGAGGAAGTTGATAGGACCCATCTCCCTTTCTTTGTAGTAGTAGCTGTGGCAGGGCCAAAGCTTTTTGCATGGAATTGGCTTTCCATTTTAAAGCTGGACTGGAAAAGACTTCTGGGACCTTTCTATCATCTAAGCACAGGATAGATCAGTGACCTTTTGGAAAACCATAAGCAAGTATTTAGAGAAGAACTGGGAGAACTCCAGAATCTCAAGGTGAAAATACATGTAGATTCCACTGCATGCCCTTAATTTTTGCGAGGGTTGCCCCATTTCTTATGCTCTACAAGCTAGGGTAGAAGAGGAATAATGGCATTTAGAGACCACAGGGATTATCCAACCATTGAAATTCTCTGAATGGGATGCTTGGTAGTGCCTGTAGCTGGGGGCTAGGTACATATATTCATTGATTACAAACTGCAAACCAGCCTACCCACTCTTAGCACTATCCCATTTCTTGTACAGAAGAGCTATACAACAAGCTGGCAGGTGGAGTATTGTTTACCAAGCTAGATATGTTGCATACTTCCCAACCACTAATCTGGAGGAAGACTTGGAGGGTCTGGCACTGTCAATACACATAAGGGGCTCTATCAGTACACCTGCTTACAGAAATGGATTAAGATATATTGGGGCCCTGGGCCCAAAGAACATTTGGGCCTCCCACAACTCCGCTCCACCATGGGGCCCCACCCTTGCTCTTCCCCTTCCCCCCAAGACTCCGCCCTTTGGTGTGGCCAGAAGTCAGGCCATGGTAAGAACTGTCTAGGGAGCCTAGGTGGACGTGGGCTGGGGCTACTGTGAGGCCCTCTGGCCCCTTACCCAAGGCAGATGCGGTGTCCAGGGCTCCCCACAGCTTCCTGAACTCCCTGGGCAGCTCATACCACAGCCTACGGAAGTGGTCCCCAAACTGTGGGGAACACCCCCTAGGGGGACATGGAGGAATGGTTGGGGGAGTGCAGCAGGGCCCAGTCCTACCTACACCTCTGCTCTGACCCCACCCCAGCCCTGCCCATAGCCTCAGCTATGGCTCTGCTCCCAGCGACAGCCCCACTCACAGCCACCAACTGTAGGCCCCGGCTCCTGGTCCTGGCTCCTGTGTGGAGGGGTGGGAGGTGGTGGTGGGGAAGGCAGACCAGGTAAGAGGGACCGTGACTGAAAAAGTTTGGGGACCCCTGTCCTAGAGTGACCATATGTCCCATTTTGGCCATAGACTTCCTGACTCTTTTGGCAAAATTGGGCATTTGTCCCATTTGCTCTTGCCAGCTGATCACCATACAGTAATCTGCCACTGCCCGCTTACTATTCAGGATTTTATCTGCTTCTGCTATCTTCCAAAGGATCATGGAAGGGTTGTTGGTTGGACTGTGCCATGTTGTGGTATACCTAGACAATGATCTCCTGATAGGAGAGACAGAAACGGAACACCTGTGGCACCTAGGCGAAGTCCTACAAAGGTTAAGGGAAGCTGGGTTGTCACTCAAGCACTTGAAGTATGTTTTTATGGTCAGGAGGTGGTTTAGTTAGGATATTGTGTTTTGGAAAAGAAAAGGACTGCAAACGCTAGAAAAAAATGTTAAAGCCATCAGAGAAACTCCAGTTCCAAAAACTTTGGCCTTTTAAATCTATTATGGACAATTCCTAAAAAAATCTGTTAATGCAGCTTGCCCTCCCTTCATGCATTGCTAATAAAAGGAGCAGAATGGCACTGGGAGTAAGGATCAGGAGATGACCTTCAAAGGAACTAAAGAACTTCTGAAGTCAGCCAAACTCCTGGTGCATTTTGACCCCAAATATGCCCTGTTACTTGTGATGCTTCACGCTACAGTGTGCGCACAGTACTTTTGCATTAAATGGAAGATGGGACTGACAGGCCACTCTGCTATGCCTCATGCTCCTTATTGTCAGCAGAAAAGTGGCATTTCCAGTTAGATAAGGAAAGTTTGGCTATTGTCTTTGCTGTCAGAAAGTTCCATCAATATGTCTATTGGCAACAATTCACTATAACAACTGACCATAAGCCAGTTTTAGGACTTCTGGGGGAAGCCAAATCTATTTCCCCTTTAGCTTCTGTATGCTTGCAACATTGGGCATTATTGATAACAGCCTACCAATAATAGCTGATCTATATGCTTGGAGTGGCAATTGCTAATGCAGATAGCCTCAGCTGGCTGCTGGTGGGTAGAACACCAGAAGACCTTCCTGTACCTCAAGAAGTGTTGCTAGTTTTAGCTGAAGTGCAAGAAGCTCCACTAAGCAGATTTTCACAGGCATTGGGAACTAAGTCTCCAAAGTGGTGTTCTCCTCTGGGGATCAGGAGTCATAATATTTCTCCAGGCAAGAAAGTTAATACTGGAGGAACTGCACATAACTTACCCTGGGATGATCTAAATGAAAACTCTGACCAGAAGTTACATCTGATGGCACAGGTGAGATAGAGCAAGTATTACTGGGCTGACCCACATGGCAGCAGTTAAGAAAATTGCCTCTAGTAGCAAATGTATTAGCATGGGAGTGGCCAGGAAGCTTTGGATCAGACAACTCCAACTATGCTGTTCATGTCCTTAGGTAATATTGCTTGTAATGGTGGATGTATATTCTAAGTGGGTGGAAGTCATTCTGGTCAGAGTAGCTACTTCATCTATAACTATTGAGGAACTTTGTTTCTTGTTTAGCACACATGGATTGCCTGACTCCATGGATTTTGACAATGCTAGTGTCTTTACCAGGAAAGAATTCCAGGCCTTTTGAGGGCCAATGGGATCAAACACAGAACATCTGCTCCCTATCACCCATCCATACATGAGTTGGCAGAAAGGGCTGTTCAGTCTTTTAAGAATGGACTGAGGAAGCTTATTGAGAGGTTGCTGTGGTCTAGGCTGTCTCAGTTTTTGAGTAATTATAGAACAACCCCTCATGCCATGATGGTGGTATTACCTACAGAACTACTGATGAGGCAACTGGTACTAACTTGCTGGCGTTTCTTAAAACCTTGCCTGCAGAAACAGGTGCGTCAACATCAAGAAAATATGAAACTATATCATAACCATCAACAGGGCACTTGCTTTTGGTCTCCTAGAGTGCTTTTTGGGTTTCTCCATTTTGTGGGAATGCCCAAGTAGTTACTTGGCACAATCGTAAAAGCTACAGGCCAGGTTGCTGTAGGAGATGGCATATCAATCATCTTCTTTCCTTTGGAGAATGTCAGGAACCTGAGTCAGGTTCCAAGGACTCAGCATCTCCAATTGTGGTGGTGGATCAGCAGCCTCTACTGTTTCTGTGATTTACCCAAGCTCAGTTGAGGGAGGTAGTCTATTGTTGAAGCATGTACTGGAATGGACCTCTTGAGGGATTCTCAGTCATGAGGCCCCTGTGAAATATCTGCCTGTCCTGGATACACCAGGAACATCTACTCCAGTATGCTGCCAATCCACAAGATGACACAAGCCCCATGTCCACTTAAATCTGCAGGTGAGGATGGGTGTGTGACTTGGGACAGAATAATCCCCCTTTTCTACCACATGAAGTTGGGTAGCCTACCCTGCACTTCTAGTTAGAGTTCTAGTTACTATATTGAGGTGTTGATTTTCCTATCAAGGAATTTTGGTTGAACTTTGACAGGGAAGGATGTATCTTGGGGGTTCAGGATAGTTATTTTAGGATAGTCCCTAAACAGGTATTTCAGGAAGTTTTGCCTGGTCTAGGGTTGCAACAGTCTAACTGCACAAACCTGAACACCCTTGCTCCACCTTACCCCGCTCCTTACCTAAGGCCATATCCCTGACCCACCCCTTCTCCAAGGCCCCTGCCCCACACACTCCATCCCCCCTCCCTCTGTCATGTGCTCATCCCCCTCCCTTCATCATACGCTATCCCCCACCCTCATTCACTTTCACCGGATTGGGGCAGGGGTGTGGGACGGGGTGCAGGCTCTGAGCTGGGGGTGGGGTTGAAGGGTTCAGAGTGTGGGAAGGGGCTCTGGGTCAAGCTTGGAGCAGGGGGTTAGGGTGTGAGAGGGGGGTTGGGGTGTGGGCTCCAGGAGGGATTTTGGATGCAGGAGAGAGCTCAGTGAGAGGGCTTAGGGTTGGGGTAGGGGGTTGGGTGCAGGAGGGGGTTTGTGGTGCAGGATCCGGGAGGGAGTTTGGGTGTGGGAGGGGGCTCAGGCCTGGGGGTTGGGGTGTAAGGGGGTCTGGGATGTGGCAGAGGCTTCAGAGTGCAGGCTCTGGGGGAGAGTGAGGTGCAGGAGAGGGCTCAGGGATGGGTCAGGGGATTGGAGTGCTGGCAGGGGTTCGGAGTCCAGGCTCCAGCCAGGCATTGCTTACCTCAGCTGGCTCCTGGGAGTGGTGGCATGTCCGGCACTGGCTCCTAGGCTCACGGGCAACCTGGTGGTTCTGGTTGCTGCCCCTGCTTTCAAGCACCACCTCCACAGCTCCCATTGGCTGCAGTTCCCTGTTCCCAGCCAATGGGAGCTGCGGTGGCAGTGCTCAGAGACAGGGCAGGTAGAAACCTGCATTACCCTGCTGCACTGCTGGATTTCTAGTGGCCTACAGTCTTCCGTTTTGGCTTTAGTAGCCTCCAGGAGATCAAGCCTGATTCCAGGAAACTCCTGGCCAAACTAAGAGGGTTGGTAACCCTAGCCTGGTCCCTGGGGGTTATTTTGTCAGTTAATAAAGAAGCAGTTGAGAATAGACCTGGTGCATTGTGCTCCCTGAGCAGCTAATAGCTTGCAAAGAACGTAGAATTCCAGGTTTGAAAAGATTTATTAGGCCATTTTGTTGCTCCACATCCTACCAATGCAGGATTAATATCTACAATATATTTCTTTTATATCAGTTCAAAATCCAGCAGCAGTGCAGCATTTCAGACTCATTACATTTTAAAGCGCAGGGAAATAATGGTGGAATAGTTTTGTAAACAAGTTTGGAGACGATTCTTTGCTAGAGTTTAAATTTCAGAAGTGATCTTTGAATAATAAATAGTAATAAAATGATCATTGTTTAATTTTGTTGTGTCTTTTATCTTCAGGAGATAATTAAACCTACTTTTTGCAGAGACACTAGAAACCTAGAGTTTATTGCTCCAAAAGCTGACATTGCGCTAGTTTTATTTCCAGACTGATCATGCATATAAGCAACCGTGGTCCATTGTTACAAAATAAATCAAGGGTTAACATAAAATTAATTGAATCAGGGTGGGGAGGGGGGAATCCTACAGTATTTCCCTAAACTTCTTTGGTTGCATGTATTCCACTAGATATCTGCATTATTATTTCTGTGACTTAAGAATCAAAAACCTCTCTGTCAACAAATAGCATACACAGGTCCCCTGATCTTTTATACCTGTCTTGATAAGGTCCATCTGTCTTATCTTTACTCGATCCATCATATGTTTCATTTTCTTAATCCATTTTATTGACTGCTATTTGCTTGGCCTTCATCATGTTTCTCTTTAAGACTGAAAACAAGGTTAGTATTCCATTGTATTAAGATTCCTTAACATTACTATATGATACTCAAACCTTATGATTAAATACTGCAGTTCGCACTATCTGGTTATACATTTAAAAATGTTTCTGTTCCTGTTAGGTACAGCCCTGCATTAGGGGGTGGTGCAGAGCAGCATAAACGTGGATTTACACTCACTCCCGGGGGAACACAAGAGTCATTCTGCCTCAGAGAAGAATTCATCAAAGCATAGGACAAGTGCACAACTATCATACTACTTTAGCATGCTCCTCACTGTGTAGCTGGCCAGTTCTACTGAGTGTGGGGGAAGAGTCATTGCTCCACCTACTTGTTGAAAATTTCCATCCCTTACCTCCCTTTGCTGTGTCCTCAGGGAGTAATTACAGAGCACTCTTTGACTACAAAGACGACAATGTTGCATAGCTCTTATGTGGGTTGTGAAAGGATGTGTGGGCGAAGGAGGCTCTTAACGCCTTCTCCCCCTAATATCCACCTGCGTAAGGGCCAAGCAGAATCTCAAGTGTCTGACTGTTTGTGGGTGTAGGTATGCTTAATAGCTACATATTGATGTGAGCGTACCCCTCTGTTGGTTGTTTTTCCTACTACAGCCCTGCCCTTGTGTCACTTTGGTATAAAATTTTCAGCTTATGTGGTGTGAGTATGATTCAACTGCATAAATGAGTTGAATAAAAAGTTTACTCTCCGTGACCATCTGCTTGGCCTCAGTGGTTGTCACAGTTTAGGGGAACTGCCCCTGTATTCCCCCTCTATGGTCCAGCAAGGTCACCCACTCTAGGGTCCTTTGACTTTCTCCCTCCTGATCAGGTATTTCCAGGCTGCGCAGTTCCCTGACAATACTGTGATATCCCCAACAAATGATGGACTGTCTAGGCAGATCTGCTTTGCTGCTCTCCTCAGAGATGCTACACAGCGTAATTACCATAGGTAAGTTACTGTACAGTTCTAAGCAAGCACATTTATTCTTAAGGTAGAAGAATTAAAGAGAAACATATTAAAACAATCAAAGAACCTACATGCATGCTAATAAGCTCACCATAGATCACCCCCTCACTCCAACAAAGGCTCTGGCTGGTGAACAGCTCTTCAGACCCTACACGGGTTTTTCCTGTGGTCACACATTCATCTCAACGTCAGCTAAGAACAAGCACCTCAGTCTTATGTGGGATCAGAAGGCCAAAATCCTTCAAACTCTTCCCCAAGGATTGGCACCGCCTTTGACCTGAGGTCCTGTCTGTTTGCTGGATCAGAAAAAAGGCCTTGAGTCAGTTTTAACTCAGGTTATTTAATCAGAAATCCCTTCTTTGTCTTTTGGTCCCTGGAGGATCCATTTTGAACGAGTATATGTGAACATCTCTCCAGGTAGTGATAGCTCTCTTGAGATGTTACAACGTGAATTTGCCTACCTGCCCCACCCACACTGTTTTTAGTTGTTGGAGGGCTGTGGGACCCTGTCCCCCATGGAAATATATACAATCCCTTATTAATTCAATACGATTTGTGCAGGACATTGTCACATCTGTCACAGAGATTTTCCAGGATTAGAAGAAAGGCATGGAATTATTCCTAGTGTCTTGCCTTCTTTTTTTTGGAAATATTTTAACTGACATTTTGAATTTTTGAAACATTTTGACCAGCTCTGCTTTGGAGTTTTCACCTGTTGGAGTTTTTCTTCCTGGGCTGGAGAAAACCAAAGCACTGGCCTGTGGATTGTTTGGATGCAAATGTGTTAAATTATAAATATCCAAAATGTTGGGCAAGAAACGGAGATTTTGCAATAATGTTGGGCATTATATGCCCTTTATGAAAAATCTCATTTTTTAGTGAACTAAAAGCTCCACTAATCTGTTTTCTGAGCATAAACCTCAGTGCTAAAGAAATTATCTTGTGAATCAGCTCCAAGCTCTTTGTTCCTATTTTTACCACGAAATTTGCCTGCAGTGCCAATTTGAATTACTTCCATCTTCTCTGTACGTAGAACAAGAGGAGCAGAGGAAAGAAGGAAAGGGAATATTTAAAGGTTTTGATTTTGCAAAAAGTGAATATGAATCTGATCTTAAACTCAGAAGTTTCAGAACCAGAACTGTATGTTCCACAGTTAGTTTTCTCCCTACTTTCTTTCTTTTTCCCTAATATAACCAACTGGCACCCAACAATTACAATATAAATCAATAGGATATCTTGTGACAAGTCAGTTCCAGCGGTTGTTTTATATGACCCTGGTGCATCATTGCTTTGCAGCATTGAAAATGTTAGTATTAGAAAGACATCCTAGTCTTTATTTAAGTTCTTAAGCCCATATTCTGATTTGTAGGCCTATTTATGGATACATTGCTTAAAATTAAGTGTTATGCATGATATAGAAGATATATAGCATAGCATGGGTCAATTGTCCGTACAGCTTTGATATATAGAGTTCAGTTTGTGTTGACTTCCTCTGTTTGGAAAGCAAAGGAATCTTGGGCTTTGTACTTCTATAAAATCTATTACAGTGATCAATATACTGTGCTATTTATTCATGTCCTGTGACAGCTATGGGCTAGTATCTGTAGATTCACCAGTCTACTGTGACCCCCATAGAGTGGGCTAAAATAATCTGATGGCTAATCAGTCATTCTTTTGTCATATTTAAGGTTAAAATAATCTCACCTTCTTCTCCTATTCTAGATTGCGTACATTCCTGACATATTTGCCTTGAAGCGTGTTAAAAAAGTGCTGTGGAACATGAGCAGTATAACAATGAGCCCCTCTCATGGTTATGCATGAAGTGTATTGAATCCAGTTCCTGCATTCTCACTGTAGCACAGAGTGCGAGGGAGACTGAGGGAAGACATTGTTTCTCCTCAGATAGAATTGGTTCCCTTTTTCATGGAGTCTTGGCCTCTGGTGACAGAACATATAGGGCCAGAGTCTCATTTGCACTGAGGCTACTTTATAGCTTAAAGGGACCTAAGTGTAAATATGAACCAGGGCTACAGGTGATTATTTTACCAGGAATCTCCACACTTTCATATCGACACCCCTTCCTATGGTTGATGTGGTGAGTAACAATGGCAAAGCACACCTCTACCCCAATACCACGCCACCTGATGTAACACGAATGTGGATACAACGTGGTAAAGCAGCGCTCCGGGGGGGCGGGGCTGTGCGCTCCAGTGGATCAAAGCAAGTTCAATGTAACGCAGTTTCACCTATAGCGCAGTAAGATTTTTTGGCTCCCGAGGACAGCGTTCTATCAAGGTAGAGGTGTACTACATTAAATGAAGGATTCCTAGCTGGTGCCTCCAGATGATTGCCAGGATCCCACATGCAGCACCAGTGGCTATTGCAATGCTTTTACATTGCTCCTCAAATTATCCTGAAATCGATAACTTCCAGGAATGACACCAACATATTACGGAGACAGGGTGGGTAAAGTAAACCTTTTATTGAACTAACGTCTGCAGTCCAATAAATGATATTATCTCATCCATCTTGTCTCTTCAATATCATGGGATCAACAGGGCTACAACAACACTGCAGTCAACATATTAGCCAGACAGAATTGTCCTCTGCATTGTCTTTTCTCTGACTGGTACTTCTGAATATTACAATATCTAATAGGCAGTTCAGAAGTGCAGCAGGTAATTCTATTATCCAATGCTCTACAGATGATCAGGAAAAAAATCTTGAATGATATCATAGCAGGAAATACCATTCTTGAAAGTCATGTTCCTGAGAGAGCAGCGTCTGTACTTGCCAATTTATATTGTTTTAAACAGTAACGACACTTGTAGCATTATTGCTTTCAAGAGCCAAAAATATAAGAGCCAGTAGGTATTTTTATTTTTTATAACAAATTTCTGGAAGATGGACTAATGAGCACTAAATTGCATTTACAAGTGACTTAGATAATTTTTTTCACTAAATTGCCAGCAAACACCACTGAGTGCAGACAAATGATAAAAAGTACATACAGTGGTTGTATAAATATACAAGCTTGATCCTCAGAGGTATGAAGGGATTGGATGGTTATATAGATGACAAAAATATCCAGGGTTCTCATAATTAACGATAAAAATTCTGAAAGAGATATTAAACCTCGTGCTTCAGGACTTAAGCCAACCTCTAACTATTAGAGATCAGGATGGGACCTAATGGAGGGAGCAGATTATGCACATCTGCCTGCTGTGGGCTTCTTACAATTTCTTTTGAAGCGTCTGATCAGAGACAAGATACTGGAGTAGATGGACATCAGGTCTGATCTACTCTGGCAATTCCTTTGTTGCTAAGGGCTCGCTGACTTCAGGAGGAGGTTGAGGACGCTCAGCATCCCTCAGCACCCCTCAGCACTGGGCCATGTACAGAAGAGAAAATGAGGTTCTGCTTTGGGAAAATGTAAAGCCATACCTGGAATCTTATATACTGTCTATTTCTGGATTCCTCAGCACAAAGTTGTTGAAAAAGCGGAAGAAACACTGTGCAGGTCATGCTGCATGGGTGTGGAACCCAAATGGTTAATGGCTTCGAAGGGTTGACATGACTAAAGATTAGAAAAACTAATTATTTGTAGTTTAATTAAATGTTGACGAAGAGGGGATGTGATAAGTTACTGCAAATATCTGAAGGACCTAAATACCAAAGAGGGCCATCTTGGATGAAGTCTTGTGCCATTCTGCTCAAGACACCCAGAACCATTACACCTCTGTCTCAACAAGTGAGAGCTTCTCTGATGCTAAGCTGTGTGTGAGCTCTCTGACACTCCAGCCTGCATTCCTTGCCAGCAAACTCCTTGAGACTCTGCCAGTATCAACCTTGCCTTGAAGGTAACAATCAGTGAACTTCAGTTCCTGAGTCCCAGGGACATCTCCCTGCTATGTTCAGTCCCTCTCACTGGACTCTCTCAGAAATTGTTTGCTGCCTCCAAAGAGACAGAGCACACAACAGCCTGTTAGTTTAGTTGAGGCCTCACACTTCATTTTTAGACACAACATTGAGATGGTTTTGAAATAAAACAAAAAGTTTATTAACAAAGAACAGCACTGTAAGTGGTACTAAGCAAGAGAAAAAGGGACAGATATAGTTACAAACAAAACACACATTCTAATGTCTTAATTTTAGCAAGTTACAATCTTTGTCTAAGCAGTTTTCTTAAGTTATCAGCATCTCCATCTCTAGGCTAGCGGAGCCAACTTTCACAGGCTCAGAGGGTGCTGTATCATATGTTCCGTAAGTGATGGATCACTAAAATGTCATTATGTTCCCCTTATATTCCCCAAAGTCCATTGTCTCTGCCTCAAGGGTCAGGAAGACTTCCTGGGATGAAGATTCTCTCTGCCTGCATGGTCGCTAAATTGTCTTCTTTCCTGCTTGTTAGCTTGATAGCTTTATTTGCCTTACATGTAAAAGTACTTTGATTGTCTCCTGCCTGTAATCAAACCAATCAGTCGGGTAAACATCCATTTATTTGTGTAATGTAGACTGGGTTTATACACTGTCTTCTAAACACATTTAAACAACTTATTTCCAGCACACACACTCCTTCTACACAACCCATATGTACATTGCACAATGATTTTTGGGATTAGAATGTCACCAGTTTACATATGAAACCTTATATGATGTCTTTCAGATACATATTATTACAACAGTATATTGGGGGTTGTGACGGGTTGGATCACAGAAACCCCCTTGGGGCTGCCAACTGATGTGCCAAGACTACTTCTGCCCCTGCTTTCCCTGCCAGCTTGGGACTCCAGCACCTTGTCTTTTTGAGCCTGACATGCCTGACACAGACCCAGGGTCTGAATTACTTGCCCCAAAGCTGCAGACTTAACTGAAAGCAGCTTACAGAAGTGTTCCTTTCTTTAACACTCAGATGTCAAACTCCCAATGGGGTCCAAACTCCCAATGGGGTCCAAACCCCAAATAAATCCATTTTACCCTGTATAAAGCTTATATAGGGTAAACTCATAAATTGTTCACCCTCTATAACACTGATAGAGAGATATGCAGAACTCTTTGCCTCCCCTCAGGTATTAATACATACTCTGGGTTAATTCATAAGTAAAAAGTGATCTTATTAAATACAGAAAGTAGGATTTAAGTGGTTCCAAGTAATAGCAGACAGAACAAAGTGAATTACCAAGCAAAATAAAACAAAACACGCAAGTCTAAACCTAAGACAGTAAGAAAACGGAATACAGATAGAATCTCACCCTCAGAGATTTTTCAATAAGCTTCTATCACAGTCTGGATGCCTTCCTAGTCTGGGCACAATCCTTTCCCCAGTACAGTCCTTGTTCCAGCTCAGGTGGTAGCTAGGTGATTTCTCATGATTGCAGCCCTCTTTGTTCTGTTCCACCCACTTATATGGCTTTGGCACAAGGTGGGAATCTTTTGTCTGTCTGGGTCCCCACCCCCTGCCTTCTAAATAGAAAGGCACCAGGTTAAAGATGGAGTCCAGTTCAGGCGACATGATCACATGTCACTGTAAGACTTCATTACCCACTTGCCAGCACACAGGTATACAGGAAGACTTACAAGTAAAGAGAGCCATCTACAGACAATTGTCCTGGTTAATGGGAGCCATCAAGATTCCAAACCACTATTAATAGCCCACACTTTGCATAATTACAATAGGCCCTCAGAGTTGTGTTTCATATTTCTCGTTTTAGATACAAGAATGATACATTCATACAAATAGGATGACCACACTCAGTAGATTATAAACTTTGTAATGATACCTTACAAGAGACCTTTTGCATGAAGCATATTCCAGTTACATTATATTCACACTCATTAGCATATTTTCATAAAATCATATAGAGTGCAATGTCACAGGGTTAATGAGTGTGTCAGGCCTGATGTGAGTTACACTATGGTGGGCTTCTTCCGGTTGGCACTGAGGGGCTCCCAAGGTCACAGGAATATAACTAGAAGTCAGGAGATCCAATTAAGCTAATCAAAATTTAGGCTTAATAACAGGAACATTGTCCTACCATTGATCCAGATAAACCCCATTTAGTTTTCTGCACAGTTGGTTCCTGCATACAGAGATATCACCTCCTCACTACGGAAAGGAAGTCTGCATACTTCCAGAACACCATTCCCCTTGTCCCTTGACCAAGTGGAGGGCTCTGTAGAGTGTAGTTGAGGTGGGCCAGGGGAAGAGAGAGTGGACCTAGGGTCAGGCCTAGGGATGTATGTATTCACCCCTCTTCTCTCTCCACAGAAGATACTAAATAAAACTAAAAGTGGCAAAGAGTTCTGTGGCACCTTATAGACTAGCAAACGTATTGGAGCATGAGCTTTCATGGGTGAATACTCCCTTTGTCGGATGCATTACATGCTCATGCTCCAATACGTTTGTTAGTCTATAAGGTGTCACAGAACTCTTTGCCGTTTTTACAGGATCTAACACAGCTACCCGTCTGATACTAAATAAAATTAGTGAAGCTCCTGGCTGTATTAATGTTCATGTATCCCATGCTGGCGTTGCCAAGAATTATTGCAACTAGAGGGGGGCAGTCTCTAGCAGTCAATATAGTTCTGCTGCTAGGGAGTGGGATATGGGCCCCTGAGGGCCACAGAACAGCTGTGTAGGAGACTTTGGCTTCCAAGGGATCCCTGGAGGTCTGTTAGATTTGGGAGCAGCTTTTCCACCTGGGCCCTCTATGATGAGAAATTTAGGTTACTCTCCAGGAAGGATTCCTCACTTGTGCTTAATTATCTGACCAAATATGGGTTGAGAAGACCAGCTTTTAGGCACTTATATTTGAAAATCTTGGCCTGTATGAATCCTACTGAAACTTACTGTGTGTAAGACTCTACAGCAACTCACAACCTGATTCATGTTATGGATTCATATTACTCAACAAATAACTTTGAATGATATAGAGATGAAATGAGGCAGTTTCCCACCTCTTCTCCTCACCGTGATGTCATTCTATTAGTACAAAGCCCAGCACTGTGAAGTCAGCAGTGAAATCAGGATTGTACCTGTGTGGGAGATGAAGTCTCTGCTGCCATTTTGGGCCTCACATCACTTTGCTGGGCTGACTGGAGAATGCAGCTGCAGCATAGTGAGAACAGAGTGGCTAGGAGCACAGTGTCCTGGTAATACACAACAAGAGGAAGGTGAGGGAAAGAGAGAGAGAGGGAAAATAGAAATAAAAGAAGTCAAGTAGAGATTCAAGAGGCAACATTATTGTGTGATAATTAGTGTCTCAATGCGTATAGTTGGGCTTTGGGACAAGCATGGGGAAATCTCTAAACAAGTGTGGCTAATAAATGGGGAACTATTTAAGAACATAAGAATGGCCATACTGGGTCAGATCAATGGTGGATCCATCCCAGTTTCCTGTCTTCCACTGGTGCCCAATGCCAGGTGCCTTAGAGGGAATGAACAGAACAGGGAATCATCTAGTGATCCATCCCCTGTCACCCATTCCCAGCTTCTGGCAAAAAGGCTTGGGATGCTTCAGAGCATGGTTTTGCATCTCTGCCCATACTGGCTAATAGCCATTCATGGACCTATCCTCCAGCAACTTATCTAGTTCTTTTTTTGAACTCTGTTCTAGTCTTAGGATTTACAATACCTTCTGGCAAGGAGTTCCACAGGTTGACTGTGCATTGTGTGAAGAAACTCTTCCTTTTGTTTGTTTTAAACCTGCTGCCCATTAATTTTATTTGGTGACCCCTAGTTCTTGTGTTATGAGAGAAGAAGTAAATAACACTTCCTTATTTACTTTCTCCACACTAGTCAAGATTTTGTAGACCTCTATAATATCCCCCCTTAGTTGTCTTTTTTTCTAAGCTGAAAAGTTATAGTCTTATTAATTGCTACTCATATGGAAGCTGTTCCATACCCCTAATCATTTTGGTCGCCCTTGTCTCTTTTTTGAGATGGAGTGATCAGATCTGCATGCAGTTTTCAAGATGTGGGCAGGGCCAGCACAACCCATTAGGCAACCTAGGTGGTCACCTAGGGCTCTAACATTTGGGGAGTGGCGACGGCAGTGGCCGGACCTTCCGCCGCCTCTGTCGAGGGCAGCATTTCGGGAGTGGGATCTTCCGCCTCCTAGGGCAGCAAAAAAGCTGGTGGCGCTCCTGGATATGGGTGTACCATGGATTTATATACAGGCAATATAATATTTTCTGTCTTATTATCTATCTCTTTCCTAATGATTCCAAACATTCTGTTTGCTTTTTTGACTGCCACTGCACATTGAGTGGATGTTTTCAGAGAACTATCTACAGTGATCTCAAGATCTTTCTTGAGTGGTAACAGCTAATTTAGACCCCATCAGTTGATATGTATAGTTTGGAAAACATAATCCCATGAGCATTACTTTGCATTTATCATCATTGAATTTCATCTGCCATTTTTTTGCCTAGTCACCCAGTTTTGTGAGGTCCTTTTGTAACTCTTCATAGACTGCTTTGGACTTAACTATCCTGAGTAGTTTTGTATTCTTTGCAAATTTTGCCACCTCACTGTTTGCCCCTTTTTGCAGACAATATATGAATATGTTGAACAGAACTGGTCCCAGAACAGACTCCTGGGGACACCTCTATTTACCTCTTTCCATTTCTAAAATTTTTCAGAAGTGAGTTGGGAGATTATCAAGTGATATCTTTCAAATATTGTTTTCTTTCCTTTATTTACAAAAGCCAATTTACATTTGTTTAATTAAAAAAAAATCTGTCTTCTTGTGGGGGTTGGAATTACTTTTGTGGGACTGGGGACTAGATTGGAAAAGATGGTCTGGAAACAATGCAAGAAAGAGATTTAAAACATCTGTTGAAGAACTCAGATACCACTGTAATACCACAGAATAGAATAATGGAAATAAATGTTACCACCTACTCTGGTTCAAAAGGGGAATAGCATCTACAAGGCTTGTCAGGGGAGCTTGGCTGGGAGGGATTGCAAAAGAACTGAAGCCCTGACTATTTCTGGGAGTTTGTATCAGATGGATTGATGCAGAGGGAATGAGAGATTCATGGGTCCCATAGTATTTGTTTTAGGGGATTGCAGCAGGTTCTTTTGGAGATGAGGCTGAATCTGTTACTTTTCTGCTACCCCTCTGCATCTTACAGCCCTACAGGACACTTCTACTGAAACAGATGATAGATTAAGTCATCCTACAATGTGCAGAAAGCTATAATCCACCCTAACAAAGCCATCAAATGGAGACTTTCGGGGAGCAGAGCATTTCCTGATTCTAACAGCTTTCCTTCTCAACGTGTACTTTGCCTGAATGTTAGTTTTCTGCATTCAATATAAAAAACACCATATGCACTACTGCTAACTCCCAGCATTCAAAAAAGATGAGTTCACCCTCCCTACCCCTGTCACATGATTGGTTTAAAAATCCCAACTGTGACTAGAGTTTTTAGTTGGTGACCCCAGGTGTATAAATGGGCAGTTAGGACTGCTGGCTTTCTCTATGCTCCTTCTTTATTCATGAATTTATGCATGTCTTTCTGTGTGTGCATTTGAAGGTGTCTAGAATTTGCAGAGCAGCTGCCCAACGAAGAGTAAAATACAGAGCTTCCAAATATCAGGCAGCTCACGTGACACTCATGTGTTTGGCAGCCCTGTCACGCCTGCCCACATCTCAGCTGGATTCGGATGCCTGCAGCTGAGTTGTAGGTAGGCTTGGCAGAATTCAATTTTTATATTTTTTTAATTTTGACAGATAATGTTAGTGTTTACTTTGAAGCATTTTTTTTAGTTTTAGTCAATTTAAATTTTCACAGTAGAGGGCATTCTGGGGTGAGGGGGACGGATCGTTAAAACACAAATTGTCAGCAACATTTGCCAAAATATACAAAGTAAAGATCATTAAAGTCTAAGAAGTTCTCAAGTAGCATTTTTTTCCTTTGCCTCTCTGTAGATGTTGATGATTATCAGTGGAAATATTTTTTTGTCAGTTTGTGTGCGTACAGGGAAATCGAGGTTTACTGATATCTATCAACACAAAATCTAATCCTTCCAAGCATAGCTATAGCCAGTCTGCAGGTATTTGCTGTGCTGATAGCAGCACAAAGTGAAGGGATGGATACTGCCCCAGGCTCTTTCATACACCCCAGAAAACAGGCCCAAACACCTTATTACCAGTCCAACCCCAGCAAGCCCCCAGGCACACAGCAACCCACCCCCGCACCCCCCAGACACCCAGTAGTAAATCCCACACATCCTAGGAACCCAGGCAGTCAGTAAACATGAACCTACTCTAGCAGCACCTCCAGCTACTCCAGCATCTCTGGCACCTCAGACGGCTACTAGCTAATCCACGAGAGCCCTCAGATTTCCAGCACCCACCAAACCCAGCATCAAGATACCATAGTACCCTGAAGTACTCACCCAGCCACCCAGCTTCCTCAAACATCTTCCCACCTACCCGAGTGTGGCACAGGAGTGCCTGGGGCAGCCCCTGCTGGAAATGGCAAGGTCAGAGCACACTGCAAAAGGGAGAGAAGACACTCCCAAAATTGCTGGTTAACACTAAAGCTAAACTCTTCAAACTGTGCTCCTGATCCCCCCCACTGGTTATGAAGAAGCAAAAAAAAAAAAAAAAAGAAGAGAGAAATTACACAGCTCCCTCCAGTGCATTCCAGTTCTCTGGCTCCCAGTCAGCACCGAGGTGCAGTAAGGTAAGGTGTTGTTTGAAAACTCTTCTGACTATGACAAGGTCAGCTCCCAGACTACTGCACTGGGCAACACAGTATGGGGAGGGGGTGAGCAGCCCTCAGTGGTGAAAGAACAGGTTGAGGAATACTTAGAAAAGCTGAATATGCACAAGTCTATGGGTCCATATCTAATGCATCCAAGGGTGCTGAGAGAGTTGGCTGATGTGATTGCAGAGCCATTGGCCACTGTCTATGAAAATTCATAGCGATTGGGGGAGGTCCTGGATGATTGGAAAAAGGCAAATATAGTGCCCATATTTTAAAAAGGGAAGAAAGAGAACCCGGGGAACGACCGACAGGTTAGCTTCACTTCAGTCTCTGTGAAAAACATGGAGCTGGTCCTCAAGGAATCCTTTTTGAAGCACTTGGAGGAGAGGAAGATGATCAGGAACAGTCAACACGGATTTACCAAGGGCAAGTCATGCCTGACCAACCTGATTGCCTTCTATGATGAGAGAAGTGGCTCTGTGGATATGGGGTAAGAAGTGGATGTGATATATCTTGACTTTAGCAAAGCTTTTGATACGGTCTCCCACAGTGTTCTTGCCAGTAAGTTAAAAAAGTATGGATTGGAATAATGGACTATAAGGTAGATAGAAAGCTGGCTAGATTGTTGGGCTCAATGGGTAGTGATAAATGGCTCCATGTCTAGTTGGCAGCTAGTATCAAGCGGAGTGGCCAAGGGGTCAGTTCTGCGGCCAGTTTTGTTCAACATCTTTATTTATGATCTGGATAATGGGATGAATTGTACTCTCAGCAAGTTTGCAGATGCCCCTAAGCTGGTGGGAGAGGTAGATATGCTGGAGGGTAGGGATAGAGTCCAGAGTGACCTAGACAAATTGGAGGATTGGGACAAAAGAAATCTGATGAGGTTCAACAAGGACAGGTGCAGAGTTCTGCACTTGGGACGGAAGAATCCCATGCATTGCTACAGGCCGGAGACTGAATGGCTAGGCAGCAGTTCTGCAAAAAAGGCCCTGGCGATTACAGTGGATGAGAAGCTGGATATGAGTGATCAGTGTGCCCTTGTTACCAAGAAGGCCAACGGCATATTAGGTTGTATTAGTAGGAGCATTGCCAGTAGATTGAGGGAAGTGATTATTCCTCTCTATTCAGCTCTGGTGAGGCCACACCTGAAGTATTGCATCCAGTTTTGGTCCCCCCATGATAGGAAGGATGTGGACAAATTGGAGTGAGTCCGGTGGAGGCAACGAAAATGATTAGGAGAGTCTGAGAGAAGTGGGCTTGTTTAGTCTGCAAAGGAAAGAGTGAAGGGGGGATTTGATAGAAGCCTTCAACTACCTGAAAGGGGGTTCCAAAGAAGATGGATCTAGACTGTTCTCAGTGATAGCAGATGACAGAACAAGGAGTAGTGGTCTCAAGTTGCAGTGGGGGAGGTTTAGGTTGGATATTAGGAAACACTATTTCACTAAGAGGGTAGTGAAGCACGGGAATGGGTTACCTACGGAGGTGGTGGAATCTCCTTCCTTAGAGGTTTTTAAGGCTCGGCTTGACAAAGCCCTGGCTGGGATGATTTAGTTAGTGTTGATCCTGCTTTGAGCAGGGGGTTGGATTAGACACCTCCTGACGTCTCTTCCAACCCTGATCTTCTATGATTCTATGCAAAATGTTTTTCTGAACCTCAAAGGGCCAGCCACATTGCCAGGTCAATATTAGGTTGGATCTTACCCAAAATACCACGCTGACAGCCAATCCTTTAGCATCTAAAACTAAAGGTTTATTATAAAGAGAAAATAAAAGAACAAGAAGAGAGTTGTTAAATGGTAAAGCAGTCACAGACATATAAAGCAGGGATCAGCAACCTTTGGCACGTGGCCCGGCAGGGTAAGCACCCCAGAGGGCCTGCGGGAAGCAGCGTGGGCTGATGGACATGCTGGTTGCTGCTTTCTGCTGCCCCCGTTGGCCTGGAGTGGTGAACTGCGGACAGTGGGAGCTGCAATTGGCTGAACCTGTAGACGAGGCAGGTAAACAAACTGGCCTAGGCCGCCAGGTGCTTACCCTGGCAGGCTGCGTGCCAGAGGTTGCTGATCCCTGATATAAAGACTTCAAAGTCCATATGTAAGGTTCTTAGCAGTGTAGATGAGTTTTCTGGCTTGCAAGTCTGTCTGGAACACATCCACAGCTTGGACGGGTCATTCAGTCCTTTGTTTAGAGCTTCAGTTTGTAGTAAAACTCCTCCAGAGGTAAGAAGCAGGAATGAAGACAAAATGGAGATGATGTGGCTGCCTGTTATAGTCTTTTGCCACGCAGCTTGAATTTTCTTTTCTTCAAACACAAGCTGCCCAGCGCATGGCCTGGAAGCCTTAGGGTATGGCTACACTAGCACTTTACAGCGCTGCAACTTTCGCACTCAGGGGTGTGAAAAAACACCCCCCTGAGCGCTGCAAGATACAGCGCTGTAAAGCCTCAGTGTAATCAGTGCCGCAGTGCTGGTAGCGCAGCTCCCAGCGCTGCACGCTACACCTGTAGAGGATGTGGTTTACATGCAGCACTGGGAGAGCTCTCTCCCAGTGCTGGCGCTCCGACCACACTCACACTTCAAAGCGCTGCCACGGCAACGCTTTGAAATTTCAAGTGTAGCCATAGAATTCTGGCCAGAGGCCTGTCCCTGCCTGTCTTGCCGAGTCGTTAGGTAAAGCCCCTGACCCTTTCAGTGAGTTCATTGTACAGTTGATGTCCCCTGATGGGCCATCTAGGCAGTGCTGATGCCAATCTGTTTTGGGGTGTCACCCAGATGCACAGCACCAGTTTAGAAATACAGATATACCACACATATCTATAACTTACAAACAAAGGTGATATGAACATATAAACAAGATTATCATACTTTGCAAATCATAACATTTTACAGATACCTTGCATGGCATATCTGGTCAGATTCCTTGCAGTTTTACAATATTGGTATCAACAATATTATAAACTGTCCCACATATTGCATACAGCCCTTTGGGATTCAGAAAAACATTTTGAATAGAATCATGGAGTATTAGGGTTGGAAGAGACCTCAGGAGGTCATCTAGTCCAACCCCCTGCTCAAAGCAGGACCAACACCAACTAAATCATCCCAGCCAAGGCTTTGTCAAGCTGGGCCTTAAAAACCTCTAAGGATGGAGATGCTACCACCTCCCTATGTAATCCATACAGCATCACACTACCATCACTCCTACCCTGAAGTCCATGGGTAACAAATTTTGTGCAGCTCTATTTCCTAACCCATCACTGCTTAAGCTAGGACTAATTGAATATTATGTTTATATACAAGTTAGCCTATCAAATGATTTGCATAAAATGTCACAGCTGCACAAACTTCTAATATTAATGGTCAATGATGACTAGAAACTCTCTTATAGATAGAAAAGTTTGTCTCACATTTTATGGTTGAATTGCTGCAGCAGTATAGGTTAAGGTACTTTGCCGGAGTATTTGCTTATGATTGTATGATGCACATGTATTGAATGATGCCAGGTGAGGATTGTATTTTATGTAAGCTTTGGTTAATTGGTTGCTGTGAGGGGATTTGATAGTTGAATTTCTTAGTTTTTAATATTTGGGTGGATGGTGTCTGTATTTGAGAAGCCTGGACTGAAGTGTTTTTCTATTGGATATGGAACAAGGAGCTATTTAAGGGCCATCTTCTGCTATCTTTATTCATGTTGAATAGTAACTTATTTCATGATCAATCTCATTGATTTCAGTGGCACTATTCTTGTGATAATGTACATCTCAACTTGAGTATGGTTCAGGGGTCAGTATCTGATGCTAATTGAGTTTTATAGTCTGGTCTTCTGATGAACTCTGATTGGGTTCTAGGCTGCAGTCATCAAATCCTTTTCCATCTCTCCCTGTTCAGGAGATCCTATTCTGAAAGCTCCCAAGTGAGGAATAACCTTAGCTACTATGAGCTAAGCAGCAAGGCGTTATTCTGTAACTAGTGAATTTGTGCCCTCTCATTCTCCTTTGCCATCAAAACTAGTTTTGATTCTTTTATGAATGAAGTGGAAGCTGTTAGATTCGAAGACTCTGGGTATGTTCTCTTCTCTGGGTCTCTTTACTAGCTCTCTGCCCTCTGCAAGGCTACAGGGTGAACATATAAAAGAATGTAATGGTCAGATTTCTGACATGCAGAGATGTCTTTTATTACTATGTGTAAAAGTGAATAGCGAGCTTAATTTATATGACACATTTCTAAAGAGAGTGAAATGCAAATACCTAATAAGTACTCAAGGCAGTGTCCTTTTTGAGGGGTAGGTAGGAGTAAAAAAGGCAGCGTTTCCTGACAGAAATATCAACTCACACTGACTTTCTATTTGTATACAGAAGCTTTAAAAATAGATTGGGGCTAGGGAATAGAACAGGCCACATTGAATGTTCATGCCAGACATTACATTGTGAAGGGACACATCTGTGTTCTGTTACTTTAATGGTGTTTTGATTAAAATAGCTCTCCCCCTACTCTCCTTTTTAATATTCTCCTTTTAAAAAGCAAGATCTGGATTTTTTACCAGCAATTTTTTCCTCACAAGTTTCTCCACTGTCAGAAATTGCTGATTTCAAATACAGAACACATGGAATAGGTTAACTGGTGTCAGCATTTGTCATTTCAGTTTTCTTTCCTTGACAGTTAAACTCTGAAAGGAAGCAGCATGATGCTCAAATATAAAATTGGGCACATATGAAACAGTGTCTTTAATGCTACTTCCCAAGCCAATTCACTAGGTGATTTCTGTCTACAATAACCATTCTCTAGTTAATAAAAATTACATCCACCATGTGTTTGAACAACATGGAGGCTTTTGCTTTTGTCCCACTGTTAATAGATATACAGTGCACCAGTTTGTAAATACTATCTAAGTAGATCCAGTGCTCCAATGAGCATAGGCAGTGTTGGGCTGATAGCTCAGGGTCAATAAATATGATTTTAAGTCTGCTTTTGCTCCAGTAAAATACCATTTAATTTTGTTCCCTAATTTACCTCTTCTTTATATGAACAGAAATGATTTCATTGTTCTAGTAAAGTTGTTCACTTTTTTAAAAATTGTATTATTCACATCTTCTTTGTTCCCCAAAGATGTGGGAGCATAATGCTGATTTAGAACAAGATTGTGGCGTTCTGTATATGCCCACTGTGACCCCTGATGCCTTCAGTGCCAACTGGCAAAAGGGTTACAAGAATATCCTGATCTTGGTATGTGCATTCTGGCTCACCAAAGAATATGATGTGAGATCTTAAATGAAATCTAGGATCACGTTGGTCATTAATATTGTGAAATGTATGTACAGATACTATGTAAGGAGTGATGTGTATATATATTGAAAATATCTTCCTAAAGTTTGTATTCAGGCAGAGTTAACAAACAGGTTTTTCTTCCAGACAAAAGATGTTTATTTACCTCAGTCAGCATGTAAATGAAGCATTGTAAGCAACACAGTGGGAGCCCCATTTACATTCAAAGTCAATGGGGGTGTGGTGATGTGAACTCAATGGGGAGGCAGCACTCCAGTGAATAAGCTACAGGGATGTTATTCTGGCTCTGGGTACAAACTTTGGGGGATATAAGAAGAAGGCAAGGAAGATGCCCCTTTATCCTGCACCTAGGAAGTAAATGGACAGTGTGTTTACATTCATGAAAATGGGATCTTGACCAGGCCTGGTTGAAATGCTGCAAAGGGCAGTTGGGGTGAGATAAACTTTAGACAGAAAGCTAGCCTGCTAAGTTGCATTTAGTCTCTAGCATAGAATATCAGGGTTGGAAGGGACTTCAGGAGGTCATCCAGTCCAACCCCCGGTCAAAGCACCACCAATCCCCCTACAGATTTTTGTCCCAGATCCCTAAACGGCCCCCTCAAGTATTGAACTCACAACCCTGGGTTTATAGGCCAATGCTCAAACCACTGAGCTATCCCTTCCCTGAGCCTTACTTACTATTGCTTAACTCCTGAATCTTAGACAATAAACTTTTTGTTTTCACTATAAATATATCTCAGTGCTGTGGTATTGTACAAGGAGTGATCCTGAGCAGAATCATTTAAGCTGGGGTGTACACTGTTCCCTAGGGGACAGCAGACCTGGTACTCTTGTGAGTGCTCAGTGGAGAAAGGACTGAACACAACAGGGGAATGCTTCAAAGGGGCTTGAGGACTGGGATGCACCTATTGTTTACCTGCAAGATAGAATAAGGGCTAGTGCGGCCCAGAGGAGATTGTTTGAGTAGCTAACAGGCTGATGGAGTCAGGGAGTTGACACTGAGTTAAGCAGAAGCAAGTCTCCAGCTTACTGGAGACAGGGTGGTAAAAAAGTGATTCGTAGTCCTGGATTCCCCAAGAACCATCACACAGAGGACTAAAGGGGTGTAAAGTGACCCTTTACTCCTCTGTGTGGGCTATCTGTATCATGGCTAGGAGAGTAGCTTCTTCAAGGCACTGCACATGGGCGTGGAGTAGGAGAGAAGGGATGGGAATGGATGAAGCCTTGATCTGTACCACCAAAGTGCTGGCCAGTGCAGTTTAGCCAGATTGGCACGGGAAGTAATCTGCTATTGGAATATACCAGCAGCAGATTATTATCCTCCTAGAGCAAGTAGGCGCCAGGAAGAGAATTGTGAGTCTCAAAAGTTACAATTCCCTTCTTGGTCTGCCCTTAGTATGGGGCAGGTGGACATTGCCCCTTATGGTGTAGGCTGAAGGAACATTCAGTTCTCAACAAGTGACAGAGACATTTGGTCTGAGCAAAATTTAAAAAGAATTGTGTCAGAGCACATATAATATTTTTATTCAATTACATATTATATATATATAAAGAAAAAATAAACAATGGACATGATAAATTACATATTCCTCTGTTCTATAGAAGACTTGCCCTTTTTCTCCTCATCAGTCTAATGGTGGAGACAGCAATAAGGCTAAAGTGAGGTTAGTTCTGAGACAGATTGAATGTGTCAATGTACTCTAAACTTTGGCAGGACTCCAATCAGCCTGAAAGTTGTTGAACTGAGCTGAAGAAGGTCTTTACAAAGCTGTAAACTAAAGACATGTCTGCATGCTAATACCTCACATCCAGAAATACCACATCTGCTTCTAGTGATAAACAATATTCTTCTTCCTAATTATCCTCAAACTGGACTATGTATATCTTCTACCTGACTTGCTGGCAACTGTCAAGTTTGGATACAAAGTTCTTCTGTTAATATTTTTAGATTATTTTTAAATATGTAGGCCATGTACCTTGAAGGTGAGAAATTAAAAGTACTGGCAGTAATGCAGTCATTTTCAGTCAATATTAATACACTCTTCCTCTATCCTACCTCTGATAATGCATGTCAGCTCTGACTTTATATATCCATATTATTTCAATATCTGGGGCTGTCTTTTGATATTTGCAAATGGGAAGTCGGATAGGAGCACTGTTATGGGGTTCGGCTGCAATCCAGACTAGTAAGGGGTTTGTGTCACTTCTTAACCTGTAACCTTGGGTTCCTCTCAATGCTTCACTGCTGCAACTTCCAATCTGTGATGCTCACACCCAGCCTACAAACACGCAGGTCACACCTGGAGTGTCTGTGTGCTAGACATCCCTGGTTCACATCTCTGATCACAGCAGCCTCTGTACAACCCCACAGATGCATTCTGGCTTCCACCAGCCTTGGTTACAACCAGTAGCATGACTCCAACACACTCACAGTCTTGAATTTTCCCAAAACCATACGCTCTGCAATGTCCAGCTGTCTTCTAGACAGTTCATAGAAATAATGTTTGTTTGTTCCTCTAAAGACACAAAAGCATAGCCCAGCATATTAACTTAACTGGGGTAAATACATCCTTCCCTTTAAACACTGCATTGAGTTGGTTTATAGTAAAAATAAAACAAATTCATTAACAACAGGACATAGGTTAAGTGATGCCAAGTGAAAGGACTAAAGTTTGAAAGGATTACAAGCAACTAAAAGTGAAAACATGCATCTAAAAGTCTAAAAATTAATCTAGCGAAGTACAGGCTTTATTCAAGATGTTTTCTCTCACTAATCATTCGTCTTCCCAGCCATTGCTGACTTTTTCTCAGTCAGGACTAGGTGACCAGATGTCCTGATTTTATAGGGACAGTCCCAATTTGGGACATGAATCTGACGAATTGGGTATTCACCCACGAAAGCTCATGCTCCAATACGTCTGTTAGTCTATATGGTGTGTGACAAAGTTCCTCCTCTACCTTGGTGAGTCCTGCGCTTCTTGGCAGATTTGCTCACCTCAGTGATCTTCCCCACAGTCTGGGTCAACTC
>NC_133770.1:142325656-142384574 GCF_003597395.2 Chelonoidis abingdonii
TTCTAGCCCTGTGGATCCTCCCCTTAGGCTGGGGGGAGGTCCTTTAGAAGTGGGCGGGCTTCGCCCGCCCACCCCTGGGATGCCAATAGGCTAACATACTTGTTTCTCAGTACTTTACTGTAGCCATCTGGACTTGCCCCATCACAGGTGCCACAAGACTCTTTGCTGCTTTTACAGATCCAGACTAACACAGCTACCCCTCTGATACTTCCAATTTTTGGGTCTTTTTCTTATATAGGGTCCTATTACTTCCCACCCCCTGTCCCGATTTTTCACACTTGCTGTCTGGTCACCCTTGTCAGGACCTTCCACAGAAGTACAAGAGACTGCCTTCCCTTGTCTTCCTAGATGCAAGGTCTTTGCCTAAGTAGGTGACTCATCTATATTCTTTTTCCAGATACTTCAGCCCTGCTTGGTTGAAGGACCCCTCTTTCTCAGCTTGCAAGAGTTCTGTTCCCTTGTGTCTGTCTAGTGATAGATGTCAAGGATGACTTCTGTCTTTGAATATATCTTCCAAAGTTTGTTCAAGAGGCAGGATGACCTCATGCTGTTTTTTCCCTTCTGTGGTCTTCCCATTCTCTTGTTGATTAGTATGTAAATGGGGCTTCCATTGTTTCTGGTCACTTCTTGCTTAATTTCATTGGAGAGAGGTAGATAGCTGCCTTCCCTCCTAGCTGGGACCTTTGTTTGGTCATAGACCAAAAGCATAAAGTATCCATATTTCCTCATTCAAACTTCACAATGTGTAATTAGCTTTCAAAAAAGACCTCACTCTATACACTCTCATAATACAGTCATATTGTATACAATCAGTTGATTCAATTGCTTATCACTTGAAGTTCAGCCCCACCCATCTTTATAGACCAGTAAACCTTGGAAGTGGATTCTTCTGTGGGTTATCTCTCAAAGTAAATGGTATTCAAGTTATGAGGAAGTGACATGGAGTCTGGTGGTGAAGTAAGCTCTATCCTCTTTCTTCCCCTACTTATTAGCTTAATAGCTTTGTTTACCTTAAATATGTAAAAATAGACCTTCGCTGTCTTTTCCTGAAGATCGGGATGGTCAGAGAATCAAACACGCATTCCCATTGTCTAAGGCAGACCTATTTGCCAGCTTCCCCATGTATGCCTAGTTTAAACACACTTTAGTCATAATATTAGTATATATCCATAACTCTTCATGCCCAGAACCTACATACATTACAATGATGTGTAGGGTGGGAATACAAAAGTGCTTAGTGTCACAACCTCCCAAATCAATTCTGCTTCAGTCACCTGGACTGGAGAGTGGGCAAGTTTTTTTTAAACATTAAAAAAAAAAGAGAGAAAAGAAAATGCTGGATGCATTTTTGTTGGATTGCACCACATGTCATGTCAGATCAACTTATGCTGTGACATGAAATAATATATCCTGGCAAAATGCAACATCATGTCTACTTGGGCATCAATGAGAAAATCTTATTTTTTTAAGCGAGATATCTGCCTTTAATTTAGAATGTGGAAACTTGATCAGATCTGACTGCAGGGGTGCAAAATTAGTTTCAGAAAAATAAGTAAATAAAAGTTTTCTCTGCAAACCAGTTGGTATCCTGGTTCACCAGCCTTTTCAGTTCTTTCCACTGAATCTTGTTCAAGTCTGTTACAACAGAAATTTTCATAGGAGCAACATTTTATAGTCTAAAACATATCTGGCACATAAAGTACTTAACAACAGAAGTCAGCACTGACAACAAGTATAGTAAGATGCAATTTTGGAGAATTCATATGTTACTACCAAAATCTTTAAAGCAAGAGAACAGATATGGAATTGATTCCACCGTCACAGATATAAGCGAACTAGTTTTTCTTTCTTGTTTGAAAAAAACCCCAGTCTATTATGCACGACTGTAATTTAATAATAATGGATCCAACCAAGTCTGAGACCTGGGATCATGTTTCTGTTCTGTGTTTGTACAATACCTTATGTTGTAGTGTCTTGGTCCATCACTGGGACTCATCAGTGCTACTGCAGTAAGAGTAATCAATAATAATTGTGTTTAGATTATTATTTTAATATATTGTTATAATATCATTATTATTAATATAATAATATATTGTGATATTGTTATACTAATAGTGGTTTAATATAAAACAGTGATTTTCATTTTGTGATACCAAAGACAGTCCAAATTAAAGTAATATATATTTTTAGCATGGTATCTCCAATCCTACTTCCTCTGCTGTCGACAGCAGTTTTGCCACTGATGAAGTCCAATAAAAGCTCCCGACAGTTAGTAGTCTTCTACAAAAGTCTTGGGGGAAAAATTGTTTGGAAGTGTATGTGAATTGTCTGAACACTTTTACTTCAGTGGAGTTGATGTACACCTGGTCTGAGTTTGGTCTTTTCAGTCTGCAAAACAGTGCTCTAAAGTTCACAGTAGGTTTTCTCATGAGATTCCCAGCAGCTACATTTCTATCCAAAAACTAGAAATGCAACAACAGGCAAAAATGAAAGCAATTAACTAAAAAAACACCAACAAATAAAAACTTCAGAATTGTCAACAAGGTTCTGTCCTGAAAACAGGCTATGGCTTTGGGGGAGTGAAAGTGGGGGGGTGGGGGAAATGTGCTCTCTCATTTAATGAAATGGGTTCATCCATCCTTTCTCCCGACTGGCTTATTCTGTCATGATATAGATTCACAGTTAAGGTTGAAAGGAACTTCTCAAATCATCCAGTCTGTCTTCACTGCTTAACCCCATGAATTCTGCAGTATTGATTTACCTGTGAACTCTGATACTGCTTCAGAAATGTATAACCTAGTGCAGAAAGCACCGGATTGGGGTTCAGGACACACAGGTTCTATTCCTGACTCTATTACTAGCCTGCTGGACGAGCTTGGGCAGAATGTTTCACTTCTCTATGCCTCAATTTTCCTATCCATAAAATAGGGATGGTGATACTAACTTCCTTTGTAAAACACTTTGAGATTTACTGATGAAAGGTGCTCTACACAAGGTAGGTATTAATAATAAACTATTATTGTTATTATAACTTCATGTAATGTCTGATCCAAATCCCATTAACTATAATGGGGTTTGGATCAAATATTTACAAACAAGTTTGGTGGAGATTATATGCATCTATGTTATCTGGACCCAGCATTTAGATTTTTAAAAGCCACAAAATCTATGCTTTTCATTTTTTAAAATTCAAAAATATGGAAAGTTATATTTCTTTTAAGTAGCATCATTGTGCCTTTAGACTGTCATTGACTATAAAAAAATGGCTTGCTTTTTTTCTTTTCAAGTTTACTGCTTCAGAGTCTATTAAGTGGGATTCTTGGATGAATGCATTTTGTCTAACCTAACTGAATATAACGACCTTTTAAATAGGGTTTCTCAACCACCTTATTTTCCATATGAGATAACTTCTAATTTTTTTTAAAAGATGTCCTATTTTCTGTTCCTATAAAATAGTAGTGAACATCTATGAAGTCCTAAACAACCGTGAGTCCTGAGCATCCATGCCATACCCCAATTTTTCCAAATTGTTCATCCCCAGACCAAAGAAAATCCACCTTCAGTCACCCTAACACAAATCCCAAGCAATATGTTTAGTGAAATTGTAAATTTCCATTTTGCTAATGCATGAGAGGTGACCTAGACACTGCACTATTCTCTACAGAACAGCTCTCTGAATATTTTACTACATTAAATTACATGTGTGAATTTCACCTGAAAGCAAAATCCAAATGACCTACACAACTCAAACTACATTTGAATTTAAAAAAGTCCTGCTGTTTCCTAAAGGCAAAGTAGTCTAGGCATTGTGGACCCATTACATCTAAATTCTGTTGGTTGGAATTTAAAAGCCTGGTGTTGGCTTAACTTTCTACTGAAGTCAATGGGAGTTTTACTGTTGGCTTCAATGTGACTGCTCAGTTTGTAAAGTGAAGTATGAGAGCAAGTCATTGCACAGTGAGGGCCTTAGGCAGAACCAATAAAGGACCATCATGCCTCACAAGCTGTGTTCCTTAGTCTGTGAGTGCTAGATAATCCGGGGACACTAATGTTTGTGTTTGCCCAGCATCCCAGACATAGCATCCCCTTTGTGTTTATTACACCTGAGTCCTGCCTCTTCTCTGTTGTGAGGGACACTCCACTTTCTGCATTTGACAGTATTCTGAGTGAGACTCTGTGTTGCACCTCTAAGACATATCACAGAACTTTCTGGCTATGGAGGAGAGAGACTAATGTGGCTTTAAGCCACCTTTGCGCTCTTCCAATTATGGGCTGCTCTGTAGACAGGAGTAGCCCCTGACAGAATTTAGACAGCACTACGAAGCTGCCTATGTTATGACAGCCTGTCCTTAGCCACCCAACGTCAGCAGTGAAGCCCAGAATTTCTGCAGTGCTACATGCTGAGGGCCTGTCTTTGACATGTCTTTCCCACCCCATTTCCTAAAACAGGGCTTGCAAATCAAGGAGGTTCTTGGAAGGCAGCTGTATGTCTGTCTTCCATTGTATCTGGGCTGGAGGAATTCTTCCCTCGCCAGAACTGTGTGTGTGTGGTTTTGAGGGCCCCTTCATGCCACTCAGGACACTTACCAGATGGTTGAGAATCTCACCCTTTGTGTGTAGTCAGTTTTATTGTTTTCCTCTGTTGATCAGTTAGTTAGACAGGTTCCCCTGTTCTTTGTGTGGGTCTTTCACACAGCAACTAGGGAGAAAAACAAGGTTTAAATAGGAAAATGTGGGCCAGGCAAAAAATGATAGTGCTGTGTGGTGTGGTTCCACTCAGTGTCTGCTACCAAACAGCAGAACTTCACAGCATACTTCGCAACAGGTCAGTGCCCCTGCAGCAACATCTGAAGGGTGGCCTTGGCCATACACTCGTCACTCAGATCATTAAAGATCATAGCCATGGCTTGAATGAAGTTCTCAAGTTGGCCCACAGGTGGGTTCGGTTTCTCTAGGATGCCCATGCCAGAGCCTTCCCAGTCAGCAGCCTGATGATCAGTCCCACCCTGGACTGGTCCCTGGAGAATGACCAGCAGAAACAGGAGCCAGCACTGATTAAAAAACCCTCTACATTTGTCACTATCAACATTCAAGTTGTCAGAAACAGGAATTTCTGGCTTACAGGGATGGGGGTCAGAGTTGGGAATGGCACTGCCTGTCCCTTGTGGTGCCACAGTCTGCACATGCAGAGTGGACACTTGGACCTGCAGAGTCTATAAGGCACCCACTATCTCTGGCCGGGAAATATTGGTCTGAGAGGAATCCATATTAATCACTGTGCTGGACCACTTACCAACTCTTGTTCCCTTTTGTGGTTGGAACTGCTCAGACTGCCAGGGATGGGACATGGGCAGTCATGCCTAGTGGTTAGAACAGGAGTTGGTAGCCAGGAATTGGAGCTGAGGATGGGAACCAGAGTCAGAGGCCAGATGCCAGAGCCAAGGGGAAGGGCTGAATGTCACAGTAGACAATAGCCTAATGATGTCAATCCATCCTTTGTTGCTTATTGATACCTTCACCATTCGGATGTATCAGACTCTGGATAATGCTGACTCCTCACCATCCCCTGAGTTCAGGTCCCAGTCTGGGGTTCTCTACCACAAGGGCTCTATACACACAGGAGGAACAGTCAAGTTCTGAAGTTGTGACATGCCCTTTGCGGGGCACTTGGCCATCTCAAGACCTAGACTCTAATTATGGAGAGTTTCTGGTTGCCAGGCTTGCATACCTCAGTCAAGAACTACATTAGATCCTGTGACCATTGCGCCCAGACCAAATGTCCATGCTCAAAACCACTCTGCCTTCTCCAGCCCATGTCCCTTCCAGCTCAGCCATGGGCTACGATACCCATTAACTTCATCATGGAGCTTCTCCATTCCCAGGGTCATATAGTGATCTAGTCGTGGTCAATTTCTTAAACAATATGATATACTTTTTGCCATCCCTATTGCCCCCCAAATGGCTCTCCTCTTCTTGGAGAACATCTTTTGTCTCCACGGATTATCAACAGGCTTTTTTGTCAAACAGTAGTTCTCAGTTCGTTTCCCAGTTCTCGTGGGAATTTCTAAGACTTCTGAGGATTGAGCCCCTCCTCCCATCTGCATGCTAATGGAGAGATGGAGCAGGTTGGCCAGATTCTTGAGCAATACCTTTGCTGTTTCCTGAATTATTATCAGGATGACCGGTTGTCTCTGATTCCATATGCCAAGTTTGCTTATAATAATGTCCACCTAGTAAACACCCTTTTTTATGGCCAACTACAGGTTTCATCCTCGCTTTCATCTGAACATCCCTAGTACACTCTGTTGCAGATCTAGCTACCCATCTCCGCCAAGTTCAGCAGGAGCTCAAGGAGCAATTAAAAACTGTCAAGAAAGTTATAAGCATCACACTGACTAGTGCTGTCAGGCCTCCCCTGACTTTGCTGTAGGAGACAAGATCTGGGGGTCCACCCACACTCTTAAATTGAATTGCCCCTTGGCCATACTGGACTACCAATAGTTGGGCCTTTTCAAGATTGAGGCATAGATCAACCTCATTCAAATTGCAATTATCTAAATCCCTGAAGATTCATCCCATGTTTCATGTCACTGTCCTGCAGCCGTATAGCTAGAATTCCTTCCTGCACTAGTCCAGATAGTAGCAGTCCAAAGGCAAGATGAGTACATAGTATGACAAATCCTTGACTCCTGACTTATTAGGGGGCAACTCTAACAGTTGGTGGATTGGGAGAGTTAGGGCCTGAACAAACAGTCCTGGGAACCAGTGTAATACATCCATGCCCTGAATCTATTGTGAACTTTTCACACAGCCTATTCTGAGAAGCTGGGCCTGGGGATGCCAAGATAGTGCCTCTGAAGTGTGGGTACTGTCAGGAATAAGGTCCTGCAGCTGTGCTTGCTCAGTCTGCTGACAGCCTAATGAGCACAGCTGTGCTGCACCCGCTAGACCACCTGATGGAGTGGAGCACTTCACCCGGGTGGTTGGAAGGGTATGCAAAGCAGCTCTTAAGCTCAACAGTTGCAGCAGCAGTTCAGCACTGTCTCAAAAGTGTTTGCTCATAGCTATGATAGCTCCTGTGCCTGCTTCTTCCCAGTCCTGGTCCTACCTCAGAACCAGCCCTGCCTCTGCCTTGCCTCACTCTGTAGAACTGATAAATGAAATTGTTTTTAATTATTCACTTTATTAATGTAACTTCTGTTCACCATTCACTACACTTGCCTGCATTGTAACTTCTGTTCACTGTTTGCCATATTGTAATTCAAACCCCATTTTAAAACGCTCACTCCATTTTGTAAAAGCTTCCTCCCACCTCATTTTTGCAAACCTTTGCTGTTACTTATTAGTTTAGTTAGAGTTTGTGCAACCTTCATTTTTGCAAACCTGCTGTTATCTTATTGCTTTGTTAGATTGTGTGATGAGCATGTTTGGATGATAAGATCATTCAGGCCCACGCCGTGTCATTGAGGTGAAGTTCAACTACCACGCTGAAGGATCTAGGACACGAGTGAACAATAGTAAAGATCCACGCCTAAAAAGAAAAGGACAAAAAATCAACAGAAGGAGTCAAAAGCCGGTTCAAGGCTTGAATCATGCCTGCATTGACGGGTGATCAATCCAAACCCAAGCAGCGTGACACCTAATTATAGACTTTGAATCCCACTAAGGCTTGTCTATCATTACGTTTTGCGCGTCTGGCGTTTTAGCTGTGGTCAGTACAGCTGTGTTCGTCTGGCCAGCGCTTTTGCAGTGTGTCCCACTGACAGTGACGCCGCTGCAGTGTGTCCACATTGCACCAGGTTGCGCCTGTTGGTGGTGGGCTTGTGGGAGCTTCCATCACAGAGCCCTTCGTCCCATTTGTTTGCTGCGGGTTGTGGAAGGGGCTGGACGTGGGTCATATTCGCTTCTGTTCCAACACGCCGTGGGCATTCCGCTCTCTTTTCAGCCTGCTTGGTGCATTGTGTTCTGCCGCGTGTGATTTCAGGAAGGAACTGGAGCTGAGCTGCTTAGGTGTTGCTGATGATTGTTGCCAGCACATTCCGTCTGGCAGTGATCATACTTCCTTATGCTCCAAGTTGACAGTGGAGCTCAGATGTGAAATAGATGCTGATGACCTGCTCTACTAATTGCTATGTGGCAGTAACGGACGTGCTCTTGCAGGTTGGCAAGGCCGCCTTTGGGCTCGGGGAAACAAAGTACTGGTGGTGGGATCCTCGTCTGCTGTCTTGGATGACGAGGTGGTCTATGCAGCTTTTAGGCATGCGAAAGCCGACTTTGCTGGAGCTGGTGTGTGAGTCGCCCCAACCCTGCGTGCCCGCGACACGAGACTAGGAGCTGCCCCTGTCAGGTGGAGAAGCGGGTGGCTATTTGCACGTCTGGAGTGGAACTCCAGACAGCTACCGATCGTCGCCAACGTTTGGTGGAAAGATCGACGTAGCATAGTGGTATGCCAAGTATGCCAGGCTTAATCGCATCCTGTTTCAGAGAACCGTGAGCTTGGGGATGTGAGGACATTGTGGTGCTTTGCCCAAATGTGGTTTCCCTTAACTGTGGGGGCAGATAGATGGGACGATTTCTATCCTGGGACCACCCACCTGCATCGAGTACATTAATGAAGGGTATTTCTCAACTGGTTCTCCAGGCGCTTGTGTCCGTGGGCGTTCTTCCTGCATTTACAGGATGGCCTGGAAAGGTGCATGATTGCACCATCTTTCGGACAGTGGCTGTAGGACTGCGACAGGCGGACTTTTTTCCGACCGTAAGTACAGTTGGGATTCGAATATGCCCATTGTGATCTTGAGACGCCTTACCGTTAATGCCTTTGGCCTCATGAACCGTATACAGGAGTTGACAGGAGCAAGGACCGGTTCAACTCAAGACTGAGCCGGTGCAGATTGACTGTGGAGTGTGCTTTTGGGGTTTGAAGGGGAGATGGAATAAGTCTTAGGGAAGTTACACCGTGTTGGAAAGAGCGCACCCCAGCGATTATACGGTGTATATCGTTCATAATATTTGTGAAGGGATAGGGTGAACTTCATAGTGACGAATGGGCCTCCTGGGTTCAACGCTGGAGTCTGGAATTGGCCCCGCCAGGAAGAGGGCTTAGAGGGTTCCGCACAGTGCTTCCATAGATATGGATGCCTTAAGGGACTTTGAGGCTGACAGCCAACAGTTGTTGGGTGCCTCACTGCAGTTTAGTGCAGTGCCCACAGCAGGTTACCTGCGGGGTTTCATGTGTGCGAGTTCCTTATTTTACTTTTTACAGTTGTTAAGCTTTTTGTAATAATAAGAACTGACTTAAAGACAAGAAATCCTTTATTAAAGAATACAGACATACACAGGAAGGGGGTACGGTGAGGAGCATTACCACTCACGGTTTGATATGTTCTCTAGGGCTATGCACTGCCGCTGCCTTGGGTTAATGTGATGGTGTGGGGGTTGAGTGCATTGGTAGGGTCGAGTTATCATGGATGGAGTGTGAACGTTCTGTGTTGTGGGCAGTTGGTGAGGTGGTAGCACCAGGATGTGGAAATGGGTGTTTTGGAAAGACTGGGGACAATGTGCTGTGTTTGGGATGGGGGTGAGGCGCCACGGTAGTGCTCTGCCTTGCATGTCTACCATTGACATGCATGAGGTCTGTTGTGGCATTCCATGAGCTTAGCAGCGATCTGTGGTCTCTTTGCTGCTTGTCCTTCTTTGCTTACGTTTCTCGCCAATGCTGTCACTTTTTGTTGTTCTGCTGGAAACTATTCATGACTGTGCTTTACAAGCTTTCTTCGATTCCTAGCATTCTTAAGTCTTTCTTAGCTTTCAAGACTATCTTTGTTGCTGCAGATTAGCATGGTCACTTAAAAAAAAGAGTTAAATGTTATACAGAGGAGCTTTGTTTTGTAAGATATTTGTCCTCTTTCGACATGTGTGACATACCACAGATCTGGACACTGACAAGCAAGATCGATGCTGGACATGGTGAGTTAAGCCATTTGGATCACTGCGGGAAGGTGGGTCTGACTTGGTTTGCTACAGGATATAACACATGCAGCACACCAGGGAAGGAAGGTGGTTCACAGGGCGGGGGGGTGGTGGTTTGAGGCTGCCTTTTTTTTTCCTGTTGCCTATGGGTTTATGCAAAGATCAGTAGGGAATGAGAAAGGCATCTTGACCACCGGTAAGGGCGGGTGGGGTTTTCAGGCTGCCTCTCCTTTCCTTGTTAGCTGGGTTATTGCAAATCAGGATACAGGGAAATCAGGGAAAGCATCTTGACAACAGGGTCAGAGGGGCAGCGGGGGGTTTTCAGGCTTGCCTCTCTCTTCCCTGTTAGCATGGGGTTTTTGCCAAGATCAGGTTCAGGGATCAGGAAAGGCATCTTGCACACCGGCTCAAGGGGCAGGGGGGGTGTTTTCAGGCTGCTCTCCTTTGCCGTGTTGGCTGGGGTTTTGCAAAGATCAGGTACCAGGGAAATCAGGAAGCGAATCTCGCACACACGGCTCAGAGGGCAGGGGTGGGGTTTTCGCTGCTTCTCTTTCCCCTGTTACATGGGGTTTATGCAAAGCTCAGGAGTACAGGGAAATCAGAGAAAGGCTTTGACACACGGCTTCCAAAGGGGCAGGTGGGGGTTTGTCAGTGCCTGGCTCTCTTTCGGCGCTGTGCCTGGGTTTATGCAGATCAGGTTGAGGAGAAATGCACTAGACCGTATCCTGCATTTTCACAGATTGTACCTTCAGTATCTCGCTGTCGGGTCACCTGCGAGGGGCGGAGACCGCTTTAGCTATGTGTGTCCGCCCTGGTCCCTACGCTGTTCTGTGTGTGCGATAGCCAGTGATCCCCCACCACTCAGGAGCAATGGCGGCGACGTTGTTGCTGGCTGGCAAGAACACAGTTTTCTGCCTAACTTGTTGAAGCGCATTGCACCACGCTTGGCTTGAAAAGCTTTGAGAGATGTACAGAGGCAGTTACCATGCGCGATTAGAGTCATCAATTGGGCTTTCACATCGGCATGCCCGCTGGCTCCAGCATTTGCATCCTTGTATAAGCTTTATACCTGGAACGACTCTCTTGATCTTCTCAAGTAGCCCAGCGAATGGCTTGCTCTTCCCTGGGGTGAAAACAGTCTGGGCTGCGTCTGCAGAGGCATATCCTCGATGTGTCCATCCTTCACCACTGGTCTCCAGGCTGTGACCTGTCCGAATATGATCCTAGGCATTGGCAGTGGTTACATCCCAGTATTCATCGCATGCTTCTTGTGTAAACGGCAGGTAGTGTGTGGCGCACCAGAGCCTGGTTTCATTCTCGGGCTTTGGTTTAGCACTCCTCATACTCTTCCTTTACCCTAATGACACGCTCTCGGTCTAGCCCCTGTCTTGATGACTGTATATTCTGGCCGTATGTATCATAAATTTCCTGCTTGATCGCGCTGGACTGAACTGTTCTCTCCTCCACGACTGATGTTAATGGCTGCAGTCGCACTTGGCTCGCGTTGCTGTTGGGAACGTTTGGGGTCGTGAGGCATTGTTGTGATTGATTGATTGCTTGATTGCCTCCACGCCTCGCTGAATGCAAACAGGAAGAGGATCTTTTTAAAATTCCCGGGGCATTTAGGGGAATCACCTGAGCCCAGCGTGGGAGTGCAGTGGTGCACGGCTGAGAGAAGAATCCTGGAGTAGTCCTAAAATACCTGGAGGCATCAACGCTGGGTGAGTGTCCCACGTAAATGACCGGCTGCATCACGCGTTTAGGTTCGCTCACGGAGCGACCGGTGTCAGCCGCGCTGACGGGAGTTGCGTGGCTGGCTTTTGTTGTGACACCTGTCTGTTGCGCCCGGCCTGTACTTCCTTTGGTGTGGATATATAATCATAGGAATAAGTAACCAAACAACATTGTTTGCTGTTATCTTTTATTTTATTATGGTATTTACAATAAATGTGACAAATGTCTTGTCCCCTTTAAGATCCTGCTAGTTTTTATTGGTATAACAACTCCAGGTAACCTGGTTCTGACACCTGCCTTTTGTCTTCAGCTCTGACCCTTGGTCTGGCATCTGACTTCTGATTCCAGCTCTAACCTTCAACTCTGATTCCTGGCTACTGACTCCAGCTCTAACCACTAGGCATGATCACCCACATCCTGGTCTCTGACACATACGTTTACCCTTAAAAAGCACAGGTGAGTTACAGGTCTATGGAAAACAACAGACTTCTGAACACAATCCCCCTCAGGATCCCTACTATCTCTGTGAAGCCTGGGATTCATCCGAATCCTTAGGCCAAGCAGCTCTTCTGGCCTTCTTGACCTGACCACCTTGCTTTTGTTTCTGGCCGTGGAATGTCCCCTCTTCCCTGTCTGAGATTGCAAGGGCAAAGCAGTCTCTTTGTGTCTTCCCCCTCACCCAGCTCTAGAGGCCCCAGCACAATCTGGCCTTAGTAGACATACTGACAGGAATTGGCTCATATATTTATGTCTTTTTAACAATTTGCGTAATGTTACCCAGGACTCGCTATTGCATATTTTTGTTACTGACAAGTATTATCATTCGGCAACCAGCCTCCAAATCTGGTTAAAGGATAATTATGACACTTCATCTTTATGAATGTTAGAAAGAATTTTTAATAAAATAAAATCACATTTAAAGGGATTTTTATTGCATGAATTTAACAAGTGACATGGATCCAAATCTGCAATGCCAACACTGTAGGAGTTAATGAAATTCAGTTGCAGGAGGGGATGAAAGACTACATAATAGGAGCCCATTCTTTTATGTAGTCCCTTATAGCAGGCATTAGGGCATGGGCAGCATACTCTTGTGAGTGAGAAAGGATTGTTAGAGGGAAAATTGCTTGTTGGAATTTTACCAGCGAGAAGGAATCAGACGAGAAGCTATTAGGCAGCATTATTGTTCAGTAATATAATCATAAAAGAATGAGATCTGCGAAGACACAGATAAGCTTCAACAAAACAATTTCCCCCCAACTTCCTCAGCAGTAGCTTCCTTCCAGAAGTAATATGGGTGCTTTGAAGAATATCCCTTTCCTCCCTGGACTTTTCTATCTGGGATCCTGTAGCATTATCCATGAAAGAGGATTTACGCCCGAGTAGAAAACCTTGCCCTTTTGTGAGTTTCTTTTCGATGGTGCATTGCAGTACTGTGCTAAATCTCCAGATACCTGCTTTTATGTTAGTGTGAATGATTCTTTTAATCACTGCAGCTGAATTTCCTTTCAAAACTTCCTTCTCTGACAATGCTCCAAAAGATAACGTGTCAGAGGGGCTGATGCATATTATAGCAAATCTCTAGAAAATTATTCAAACAATACACTGTCTAGAACTTCCCAAGTAGTTAAAAACATTCACTAGTTCCCTGAACATGTGCTATGAGAACTTATCCTTCCACCTCCCCTTTACCTACAGGTAACATGGACCATTGCAGTACATTATTGCTTCCAGATGTACTTACCCTGACAACTGAAAAATGATTGGCTGATACTGTGGTATCTCTTTTGGAAGGATAATAGAAACTAACAAAGCAGATGACATAGTATCACCTATACAAAAATAGTGGGATGGGTATATCTGCCTACTAAGGCCCCACTGCTGTAAAGATTTACACACATGCTTACCTTTGCACATTGCAAGTAGCCCCATTGGCTTCAGTGCAGCTACTCATAGTACATAATGTTAAACATAGAACTATGCTTAGGCCCATAAGGGACCTCAGGAAGTCATCTAGGCCAGCCCCCTGCCCAAAGCAGGACCAATCCCCAGATCCCTAAATGGCCCCCTCAGGAATTGAGTTCACAACCCTGGGTTGAGTAGGGCAATGGTCAAACCACTAAGCTATCCCTCCCCATCTTTAAGTCCCCACAGGATCAAGGACTGTGACATTTACCCTTATATTGTGATGTACAATTTACTCCAATTTGAATGAGTGTATTTATCACATCCATTCTTAAAGCAATGCAGTTGTGTTTGTACATTAGTTTAAACCCCTTTTAATATTCTTTTTTCTTTTAACTGGCAAATATACTACAGGGTCCATACCTCTGAACCTGCCAAGGCATATAGATGGGAAATTGAGCCCCAAAAGAGTGACATGAGGAAATTAATGGATGCAGCTTTAACTCCCTGTTTTATTTTATTGTTGGCTATCATCACATTGTGTTAAGATTTTAAAATCACCAGTAACCTAAACCAAAGCGAAATATGAGTGGGAATGTTACCAGTGCCATCAGTTCAATACTTCAGTATTCCTGCAGCTATTTTGCAGAGGAAATGCAGGTCCCTCTGCTAATTGCTAGAGTTGGTTGAAAATATTCCTATGGAATGTTTTTCTGTTGGAAAATGCTGATTCAACAAAATCTAAACATTTCACAAGAATGCCTCTCTGCCCAGAAGCCAGTTGGGAGCTGGAGCTTGTGAATTCCCAGTAGAAGTGCACTGGCAGAAAAGGTGTCAAGGCTATTCTTTTCAGATTTCTAAATGGAGCTATGCCTTCACACATAAACAGACTCCAGCATTTAACCACAGTTAGCATTACTCTGGCAGCAAAATGAATGTAACAGAAATGCAATAAATCTCACCAAAAATGTGCACCATTCAATGATGAATGTGACCGTCTCATTTACAGCAGTTTTACACTTGCATCACACCACTGACTTCAGTGGAATTACTCCAGATTTACACCAGCGAAGAGTGGGAGCGCAATAATGCCTTAAAATCCAAAAGCTTACTACTTGTTTAAAATTGTATTAGTCATATTTAGAATTGCATATTTCTTCCTACTATGACCTCTAGCACTAATAGGTCACAGTCTGAAGGTTTTACTCAGTTGCTATTCAGGCAAACTCCCATTGACTTCACTTCAGAATTTGTCCTACTGCATACAAGACATTATAGAAATTTCTGTCTCAGATAATCACTGAGAAATTTTCTACAGAAAAGTTTGTTATAGTTACAAATGGCCAAATCCCAAAGTCCCTATGCTGGTAAAACTCTCATCGAATTCAGTAGAAGCAGAATGGTGGTATAGATACCAAAAGCTTAAATTGGTTTATTTTCCTTAGGTAGATGAGAAAGCATGTGAGCTTGTTGCTCAGTTTTTAAAGTAAAATTACTATTCAGCTTAGTTTTCATGAAAAAAATTACAACATGTACAAAATGTACCAAAATAGATTTATTATGAAATCCTCCCATGCTAATGTGGTTATGATATTGTATGCATAAGAAAGAATGTTGGACTCAGGAGTCAGCCCTTTATCAAGCGAAGCACTGATATAGCTGCCAAGAGATTCTGCAGCTAAGTTTTGACCACAACATTTATCACCCTATACACCATTCATCTATGCAAGCACAAAAAAGTTAGGAGAACAACCAAGCCAGAAGTGATTTTTATTAGTAGGCCATTCTCTCTCTCTCAGCTGAAGTAACTGAACAAACAATAATGTTACACTACCACAAATGTCTATTTGAGCAGAATTTTTAGGTGGAATTTGTGTGAATTCAAGAAAAAAATGGGTTTGCTCTTATAGAAATATTTGCAAATAGCATTACTCTGTTCACAAAGCACAGAATGCATTTTCACCCATTTACTTCCATTTTAGGGCCACTAAACACATTTGTAAGACATTCAGTTTAACTATTCAATTTTTCCCTTTTATTGTACCTTATGATTCACATATCTGTTCAGTAGGAAAATGGCTAGATCTTATCATGTGTTATTCCAGTAATAAATTCAACAGCTTTAAAAATCTTTCATTTTAACAGCTAAAGAAAAATGAAGCATGTAAAGTATTTATCTATAGTTAGGTACCTATTGTGATGCTGTATGATTGAAAATGACCATTTGTATAATTGTTTCTGCCATTGTTATACAGTTGCTACAAATCTTATACAAAGTTCCGGAGTAGCAGCTGTGTTAGTCTGTATCCGCAAAAAGAACAGGAGTACTTGTGGCACCTTAGAGACTAGCAAATTTATTTGAGCATAAGCTTTCGTGGGCTACAAGCCCATAATCGTGAGATGCATAAAATGGAACATATAGTAAAGAAAGATATATACATATACAGAGAAACATGAAAAGGTAAAGTAGTAGCCATACCAAACCGAAGAAGCTAATTAATTAAGGATGAGATTACAGCAAGAGAAAAAAAGAACTTGTTGTAAGTGAAGAAATCACGGATGGCACATTTTAAGAAAAGATGACAAAAGATGTAGATACTTACATGGAATAGATTCAATAATGAATAATGAACCCAGCCGCTCCAGTGTCTGTTATCAAACCCAAAGTAATGGTATCTATTTTGCAATAATAATTCAACTCAGCAGTTTCTCACTGAGTCTGTTATTGAAGCTTTTCGTGCAAAATTGCCACTCTAAGTCTATACTGCGAGAGTGAACAGAGAGTTGAAGTGTTCCTAACTGGTTTTTAATTATGGCCTAGATGTCAGATTGGTCCCATTATTCTTCATATAGAGACGTCCGGTGCCAATGACATGGCAGAGGCATAGCAGGCACCATGATGGCATATATCACCTTGTAGATGAGGTGAACAGCCCCTGATGGTGTGGCTAATGTGAGAGTCCTAGAGGTCATTGAATAAATATGTTGGACAGAGTTGGCATGACTTGTTGAAGGGATAGGTTCCTGTTAAGTGTTTTTGTGTGAGGTAGTGGGTAGTGCTCAGTTGGGGGCTGTAAGTAAGCGAGAGCTGGTCTTGTCCCCAAATCGTGAGAGTGAGGGATACATCTTCAGGATAGGTTGTAGATCTTGAGATGCACTGAAAGGTTTAGGTGGGCTGAAGGGATGAGACTAGTGCGTTCTGTATATTCTTGTGGGCTGTACTGTAGAAGAGGGACTCTGGGTACTGACTCCAATGAGAACTGTGAGCTTGAATTTTAATAGGCAATAAGATACCATTAACTTGTTGAAATAGACACTAGGAAGTGGCTATGGTCATATCCCACGATTGAATTTATTTCCCAGGTAAGTACCTCAGACCTGGCTAGTCAACTGCCTAAAAGGACAATCTTGATTATTCTACAAAAACTTTTTCTTCTCCACGCAGAGAACGAAGCTCACATCTAATTAATTAAGCCGTCTTTACAGTTGTATGGCTACTTCACCACCTTCAAGTTCTTCTGTATGTATAATATATTCTGACTATATGTTCCATTCTATGCATCTGATGAAGTGGGTTGTAGCCCATGAAAGCTTATGCTCAAACAAATTTGTTAGTCTTTAAGGTGCCACAAGTACTTCTGTTGTTTTTGCTTATACAAAGTGTATCATGTAATGTGTCAATTATAAAGTTACAATCTATCAAGTATGATTCTTCTGGTTACATTGATGTATCATCTTTGTATCTGAGGTTATGAATATCAGCTATGTATATGTATCTCAAATGTGTTTGTTCTTGAGGTGACACCCACAAGGTAGTTTACATGCCAGTCTTGCCAGCCCATTGTGAATGGACTGTTCAGTCTTGATGGCCATTAAGAAGAATCAACTCTCCAGATAGCTCTTCCTGAGGATGCCTTGGATAGCAAAGAGTCTATGGCCACCTGTGACCTTGAGGACCCCTGCTGGAGGCCTTGTGTGCCACACCCCACCTCAGAAAAGGGCAGTAGAGGAGTCCTCCAAGCTGCCTAGAATGGCTGTGAGGGAAGCAGCTAATCAGGGCCCAGCAGGTCAGTATAAGATGAGCCACAGGGCCAGAGCAAGTTCAGTTCCTTGCTAGAGTGGAGGAGAGTAGATAGGGCTCCAAGCTGGCTGCCAGGATTCCACAAGGACAAGGCCCTAAGTTAGGGTTGCCAATCCTCCAGGAATTGGCATTGATCTCCTGGTGACTATTGAAAGCAATCTAGGAGACTTTAATAGGATAGTTTAAGAAAATTACATTATGTCATGCTGGGGAAAAAAATCTCCCAGAATAGCTTCAGTCAGAGTTGGCAACCCTACCTTAGGTAAGGGTGAAGAGTGTGCAGGAGCCATGGGGAAGTGGCCCAGGGAATTATAGCAGCAACACAGTTTATTTAAAGGGATATTATGGATGGCTGCTATCTACAGGGTCCCTGGGCTGGGACCCAGAATAAAGGGTGGGCCCGGGTCTTTCCCCCCATTTCCCCAGCCACTTGGAAAATGGCCTGGACTTTAAGGTACCCCAGAAAAGGAACTGAACTGTAGTGGTCCAGCTGAAGAGTTGAGGCCAGAAAGGCCCTGAGAGGGCGAAGACACTGCCTCCAGGGAAGGAGCTCTGGGGCACGGATCTATTCCAGAGCCGGGGCAAAGAGAGAGACATCACAGAGGCCACTGAGACCCTGAAAGGGTTTTCATTGCATCAGCAGAACTAAGTATATCTCCTGTAAAATAGTCAAGCAGAAATCATGGCCTAGGAGATTTCCTCCCCCCCCCCTCCCCGCCCAGTAGTTTGACATGTACCATTGATCAGGGATGGCAGGTTTGCAGAAATTTTGGTGGGGCCCAGAATGCCCAGAGCCTACCCCCCCTAAACTCTGCCCTCACCTGCCTAAGGCTCTGGGAGGGAGTTTGGGTGGGGGGAGGAGGTTTAGGGTGCAGGCCCTGGGCTGGGGCAGATGATTTGGGTACAGGACGAGTGAGAGATTGGGCTCTGGGAGGGAGTTTGGAGATGGGAAGGGGGTGCAGGCTCTTGGAGGGAGTTTGGGTGTGGGAGGGGGGTGCAGAGGGAAGGGGTGCAGGTCCTGGGAGGGAGTTGGGGGATGGGAGGTGGTGAGGAGAGAGGGGGTGCAGGCTCTGGGATGCAGTTTTGGGGCCAGAGGGGGTGTGTGGGAAAGGGATGGGGTGCAGGCTTTGGGAGGGGGTGTGGCGCTTACCTGGGGCTCCTAGATAGGTGGCCCAGGAGGCCTCCATGTGCTGCTACCCCCAGACACTGCCCCTGCAGCTTCCTATTGGCTGCAGGGATGCTTGGGGCGGGACACAGACCCACCCCGCCTAGGGCCCGCAGGGAGGGGCCTGAAGCCATGTGGAGCGAGCAGGCAGGAAGCCGCTCATCTCTGCTGCACTGTTGGTGGTGAGTGGGGGACCTGGGTTGTTTTAAATGGCCTGGGGGATGTGGGAAGAGGTGCCCGGGGGTGGAAAGCAGGGCTGAGGGCGAGACCGATGCTGGAGCCCGCGGGCCCATAGAACTCACCACCCATGCCATTGATTAGCTATTTTGACAGTTGAAAGGAATGATGCTATTATGTGGAAGGATGGTCCAGTGAATAGGACCTAGCCTAGGACTTGAGAGACCTTGGGGCCAGTCCCTGCTCCTCTAAAAACATACTGTGTAATTGGGCAAGCCACATAGTCTCTCTGGGCCAGAACCTAAAAGATATTTAGGTATCTAACTCCCACTTAAATCAATCACAGTTGATGTCAATGGGAGTTAGGCCCCCAAATGCCCTTGAAGATCCATGCCTCTATGTCTGAATTAATTTTCTTTTGGTTGAGATTTATCTCTAAAATGGGGATGATTGCATTTTCCTACGTCACAGAGATCTTGTGAGAACAAATGTATTAAAGACTTTGAAGTGTTCAGAGACTATGGGAATGAGAGAAAAATAAGTACTATAGATAGGTAAATATGAAAACCTTTAGAACCACATCTGTCAGAACCCACATAAGCCACAACCATTGCATTATGTACTATGAACAAATTCAGAAAATGGATGGGCAGTAGGATTTGAAAGAAATAATGTGTCAGGACAAGTGCCTCTGATGTTAAGTGCAGAAACACAGCAGGTATGTACCATAGTCAGGGGGATTTGGAGCTACTTCAGTTGCACATCATGGCAACTTATGAGGGAGGTGAGAATCAACTGCCTTTCCACCAGATGGTGAAGGAACTGGTGGAAATCAATATTCCACATACTGGAATGGCTGTACAGACACATCAGATGTAGTCCAGTCAGATTCAGAGGGACACCAGTCAGCATCTCACTCCACAATAACCTATCAGATCAGGGGCAGCTCTAGCTTTTTTGCTGCCCAAGTGAAGGCAGGCAGGCTGCCTTCACTGGCATGCCTGCGGGAGGTCCATCGGTCCCGTGGCTTTGGCATACCCACCGCCAAATTGCTGCTGAATCTGCGGGACCGGCGGACCTCCTGCAGGCAAGCTGCCAAAGGCTGCCTGACTGACGCCCTCACAGGGACAGGCAGGGCGCCCCCCACGGCTTGCCGCCCCAGGCACATGCTTGGAGCGCTGGTGCCTGGAGCCACCACTGTATCAGATGGACTTTGTCAAATCTAATCAGCCATATGATAATGTCATAAAATTGCATTATGGTAATGATGCCATTACTTGCTAAGCAACATGTGTCATTGGACTGCTTGAGAAAATTTAATTCTCCATTGTGCAACTGGGTGACCAGCTAAATACTATATTTTCTGCAAAGATAGCATATAAATTTTCTAGGTTCTTTTAGAATTCCAATAGTTCTGATTGTAAAGAACCACATAAGGATTTAAAATATTTAATCAGAACTATAAAAGTAATGTTTTTTAAGTTGCAGTGAGCCTGGTCTCTTCTCTCAGCTCTTTTATAGCGACAAATTTTTCAAGCTGTATTTAAAGTTCTTATTGACAAATTTGGTTCTCACTGACACCAATTTATATCCAGAGTAAATACACCTCTACCCCGGTATAACGTGACCCGATATGACATGAATTTGAATATAACATGGTAAAACAGTGCTCCAGGGGAGCAGGGCTGTGCATTCCAGCGGATCAAAGCAAGTTCGATATAATGCAGTTTCACCTATAATGTAGTAAGATTTTTTGGCTCCCGAGGACAGTGTTATATAGAGGCAGAAGTGTATACTGAAGTCAAGTTACTGTGGCTTTATATAACTGAGATCAGAATATATCCCTTAGAGTCATGCAGTATTATGGATGTTTTAGAAAGCTAATTTTTTTCCTCATGAAAGATCTCCTGTTTTTCTTTAAGAGATGGGACAATCAGTATAACTCCAATGGTCAGAAAAGGCACCTTGCAGCCTATAGCAACAGCCTAGGAGATCAAAAGCAACATCATTGAAATTCATGTATTATATGAAAGCCATACAATTTATATACAACCTTATTCTCTTTCAGTACTGAGCAATAACAACAATGTATATTTCTGCTGTACAAATAAAATATCTGATTTTATTATGTGCACTTGTAAAGTTTGTCTAAACATTCTTGAAACAGCTGTTTTGGCCATGGCTGCCAACAATGCATACTTATGGCTTCACCCATTGTAAAACAAAATCAGAAGCACTATAAATCCATGTAATTTATTATGTCTCCAGAACCTCTTGGTACAATGACATTCTCATTACATTCAGTTCCATCTCTGCCAAATTCCCTCACTGAGTGGTTGACACCTGCAATTTTTTGTGGGGTGGGGGGTGGGGTAGTTTCAACACTTAATGCTCTGGATTTGAAAAGTCAATAATGGCTTCAGCAAGCCAAAACACTATTCTCACATCATAACATAGCATCATGATACCATGCTAAGTCATACTAATGCCACATGTGTATGTTGCAATGCTGTCAATGCAGTTAATAATAGGTGGCAGAGCTCCTCGTACTGTGGGCCACTGCCTGAATCCACCTTCAGCTTGACAGTCTGCATGATGTATATATACCAAATATCTATTTTGGAGAACAGTAAAACACAGAGCAAATCTGAGATGGAAACCAATGGCAAACAATAACTGTGTTTCAGTGTTTTTTATGATGACTTGTCAGAGTGAACCATGCCAGGATCATCATGAAAGCTGTGTGAAATTTTCAAAACAAAATAAAGTACCTGATGCCATTGCATTGCCCGGTACCAAAACAACAGGTTTTGGGCAAAGCTGAAGAGGCTTTTTGGATCCACCTGACAAAAGGTGTTTGGATTCACCCAGAGACAATGTGCTACTTGGCTAGATAGTTAATGATAGTTATCTGAACTGGACCAAGGTGAAGTCTTTACAACACTGAATGGCAACTCCGCCTCAGAATCCACTCTTGCTGTCACATGATTTCTTTATGATTTCTGAAGACAACAGTTTTAACTATTTCAATTTGTTCCAGACACTAAGGCTTTTAATCAATATTCAGCTAGATTAATCCCCAATATAAATCCATTGATGTCAATGGCCTTATGTCAGGGATAGGTTTTACCCTTGAACTTATGGAGAACTGAGTGGACTCTTAGCAACAAATACCTGGAGAGCTTTAGGAATGTTATTGACAGTGTTTTCGTCAAGAGATTTTTCATTCTGAAAGCATTTCAAGTGGGTTTAGAAGAGTCTTATGTTTCTGCATGTTGCAGTGTACATGAAAGCCTCATCCTCCCTGAGGTTTCAGTGGTTCTAACAGGTTGCTCAGTGCTGAGGGCAGGAGTGAGCTAGGTGAACATTTAGCTTCAGTTTGAAATATAATACTGGAATTTGTGATGTTCAAGTGGGCACAGCAATCTTCCTGTATAATTCATCCAGCTGCATACTGACATGATTCAGTAACCAATAGGCAAATTGTATTTACTAAGGTATGCCTAACGCTGTGCTCAGCAAAGCTATTCATGAAAAGAGAAATACTAGTGACTGAGGTCCAGAGCCTTAATGGTACTTAGGCACCTAACTCTCCTTGATTTAGACACTGAAATATCTTTGAGGATCACAGCCTGATTCATCTATAAGGGTCTACCATTGCTTTAGTGTTTAAGAAAAAAAATCCTAAAATATCCATATAATTTCACCTGTTTTCCAGTCCATTATAATATTAAGTAGTTATGTATCTTGGGCTTTCCATTTGCTTGTGAGACAATGAACTTCTGCATCTGTTATGGCAAGCAACGCTAACCAGCCAGAAGTAAAAGCTGGTGAAGATGGTTATTAAATGTGAGCTTCAGATTTGAGCATGGCAAGTAAGTAGCAAAACAGCAGCATTGTGAAGAAATGTGACTCTTTGTGGGCTGACTTTTTCCCAATCCTGGAAACTTATCCTGGGCACAGAATAATACAATTTGTTTCTCTTTTTCTAATTAAAGTTAAGGTCAAGTTAATGAACTCTGACTCCCAGATAATTGAGCTAATTGTCTGGATGTAGTACCTACTCATCCCAAATTAGGGGCAAGATGTTAAGTGGCAATATACAGTGTTTGTTTACTTCTAGTTAAGAGACTGAGGGCCCTATTCATTGCTTATTAAAGTTACTGGGGGGGGAAATCATATTTAATGGGAGCAGGATTGAGTGCTGATGGAATGAGGGTACTTTTAGCATGCAATAGATGAAGCAATGATCATGCCTTCTTTTTTTTTTTTTTCTTCTTTACATCCTTTTTCAATTCAAATGCAGAAATAAAGCCTGACAAACACTGCTGGTGCTATAGATAAACATCAGCTGATTATACTTCTGCTTTTTTTACTAGACTCATAAGTTTTCAGCTTTTTGCATTTACGGAACTTGCATTTAAACCTTTGGTAGCAGTTTTCATACTGTCTCTTGAAAGTTCCTCATAGTATTAGAGATGGGGTTTTTTAATGTGCGAAGTTCATTTTCTGCAGTAACATGAACTAGTCCTTTCCTCCTGTAATTGTGAACTTTAAAAATCCCTTCAGTTGTAGAGAGTAACAACTGAGTGGTGATTATATCTCCATTTGCCAACCAAAGAGAGAAAGCTGCCTTAAAATGCGGAAGAACATCATAAAGAAAGTTGATGCCACAGAAATATGTGATGCCAGCATATTGTAGATGTCAGCTAGAAACAACCCAAGTGATTGTTTTCCCTTTTCAATCCTAGGTAAGACTTTTAAGAAAGAAAACATTTTAGTGTTTCCATGCAGGTGTTGGAACATTTAGTAAAGCACTAACAATCAAGCTGGCTGGAGAAAAGGTGGAGCATATTTTGTATTAGCTGCAGGAGTACTCAGCTCAAACTGAGTCAGGCAGACTGCATAGGCTTCTGGAAGCACCTAGTTCATATGGGGCATGCTCAAAAGTTAATAGCATAGTCAATCCATTACTAGTAACAGGATACTTAGTCTTACCCAATAGACATACCTTCTCAATAGACTCCTGGGATGGGTGCTACTCTCTGGTCAGGGTAGGAAAATAGGATTCATTTACAGCCTCCCCTCAGGCTGCTACAATTTAGAGGTTTGTGAACTGTTCATGGTGAATCTGCAAGGTTTTGTTAAAGAAGCAAAATATTTATAGGTTCAAGTGAATCTCCCATTTAGGTTCAGAAACCTCTGATTCCCCAGTCTGGGGATTTACTCTTCAACCCCTACAGAGGGCCAGCTGATGCATCACTTCCATCCTGTTTTAAGGGTGTGTGTGCAGGCAATCTTTGTTCTCCCCCAGAGCCAGTGCTAAGCATAAACAGACTAAGAGATTGCTTAGGGCCCTGAGCAGCTCAAGGGGGCCCCCTATTTGCTTTTTATGATAACAACATGCCTGCTTTACTATTGTGTGTGTGTGTGTGGGGGGGGGGAATATTTCTGCTTAGGGCCCCCAATGGGCTAGCACCAGCTCTGTGGGATGCTCCGAGCTCTGGTGATGTGCAGTAGGCTTATCTCCAGGCTACCCAAACCTAAATTGCCTCCTCCATGATACCTGCTGAGGAGCTGGGAGTACTCCAGAATGCTGCATGGCATTGGGGAGCAGCTGCTCCCTGCAGGCCCTACTTCCCCTTTCCCAGCTGTCCATGCTGCTGCTCCCTCAGGCTGGGTGGGGAGTGACGATGCACCCAGCAGTGTCCTAGGTCATGAGGGAAATGAAGAGGGGTGAAGAGCCTCCAGGAGATGCTTACCCTGCCCCCAGATTTCTCGAGGTGTGTGTGGGGGGGAATTAGAGTGAAATGCTTTGGGATGGGTTGTGGTGGGAGATTGAAAAAACTGAGGCTAGTGAAAGGGGATAAGTGAATAAAATATCTGGGCCTCACTCTCTCCCTCTCTTCTTGTTTGTGCTGCTCCCTTTTCTCATTCTTTTCTTTTCCCTCCTCCTTCTGGCTCTCTTTCAAGATCCATGCAAATTAAGAAAATCCATTTATATTTATAGCCATTATACAAAATATTAAATTTCTGCAAACCAGTATTCTGTTGGTATTTTCCTACAAACATTTGGCAGGTTTAGGAAACCTGTGTGTGACCTGAAAGTAATTGCTCACATAATGTCTTGCTGCCAGTGCCTGAGATCTACTGCCAAAGGCTGTGGTGTGAGTAGTGCTAATACTTTACTATAGATTAACACCACTTTTAAATGTTGCCCCTTGGCATTAAGTATCCATTAGAGGTACTTACATGGGTATTTAGGTGTCTGGATTCCTATTTAGGTGCTGAAATCAGCTCAAGAAGTGTTTATCCGCAGGGGAGTCGTTGTGCCAGAGATACACGCAGAAAATATGAATGACTCTGTAGCCTAGTGGCTAGGGAACCCACTTGGGAGGTGAGACCCTGATTCTGGTCCACTCCCCCTGCTCCAACCACTCTTTCAATAATTATCCACAGTGGAATAGCTCTAACAGAAGAAATTGAGGGAGCCTCACATGTAGCTCAGAGGCTAGAGAGCTAGAGGTTTTTAAAGTCAGGCTTGAGAAAGCCCTGGCTGGGATAATTTAGTTGGGGATTGTCCTGCTTTGAGCAGGGAGTTGGACTAGATGACCTCCTGAGGTCCCTTCCATCCCTGAGATTCTATAATTCTAACTCTCCTGAAAAGTGGGAGACCCATTTCAAATCCTTTCTCCCCCTCTGGCAACTGAATGTAGGTTTTCCACATCCCCCAGGAGTGATCTAACCACGTGGCTAAAGTTACAAGGAGACCACCACCTATTTCTCCTGTGACTGGATTTTGAATGGGATCTGATCTGGTAAGCAACTTCTGAGCACACCTACTGGATTGGGCCCTGCATGCAACTTAGGCAGCCAAATGCCTGGGTTCTCTGGTTTCTGAGTCCCTCTGGGGTGAGGTGTCTAGACACTAAAAGGGAGGCAGCAGTGTACATGCTCAGAAGCGGAAACACAGGCACTGAAGGAACTTTTACTGTGAAAAAGTTGGGCACCAAGCAGGGTCGGCGCTTCCATTTAGGCGACCTAGGCGGTTGCCTAGAGCACCAGGATTTGGGGGGGAAGCATTTTGCCATCCTCAGCGGCAATTTGGCAGCGGGGGGTCCTTCTGCGCTCCGGGTCTTCGGTGGCAATTCTGCGGCGGGGCCTTTATTTGCTCCGGGACCCGCCGCTGAACTGCCCCGAAGACCGGGAGTGCGGAAGGAACCCCCCCCGCCGCAGAATTGCCGCCAACGACCGGGGGTGCGGAAGAACCCCCGCCTAGGGCGCCAAAAACGCTGGCGCCGCTCCTGGCACCAAGGGATTTAGGGACCCCTGGAGTCTGACAGAAATTTTGTGGATTGTAGTGGAGTCAAAATTGGGATTTAGGTGCCTACGTACTTTTGTGGATCCCATCATAAGTACCTAAAATAAGTATTTAAGTGCCTGTTGTTGTTATTACTATTATTATTTTGTATAATACATTTCAAAATTTGTTCCAGTATAAACAGAATATTCTATCTTGCATATTTCTATGGCTCCACAATAGTGCCTCCCACTGTTTCATGAATTTATCCTCACAACACCCTTGTGTAGTAGGGAAGTGCTATTACAATGTTTTTTAAATAGCTGGGGCACAGAGTGGCTAAGTGACCTGGCCATCACATAGGAAGTCTCTGGCAGTACAGGGGATGGAATCCAGGTTTCCAAAATCCAAGGATAGTGTCCACTATCCCTATCCATCCTCTTCAGATTATAGGTGCTATACTGAGCATGGAATGTATGATTTGTTGTTTTTGTTTTATTTATGACATTAACATTTCATTATATAATTCCAAAGAGAGAAACCAGATATGTACTAGTTGTCACCTAACCCATTCAGAGTTTTATTAAACCACTACAACCCATTCTCTGTGATGACCACATCCTGAGAATTTTTTCCTGAAACTCCTCTTCTGGCCTTCAAACAATCCCCCTGCCTCTCCAAACTCATTATCAGAAGCAAGCTTACTACAAAGCAAGACATACCAACTCAAAGTAGCACCAGACCATGGCAGAACAACAGATGCAAAACCTGTAGACACATCTAGATTGCTACAATGATCAACACTCCCCAGAACACACCTTTCAAGATCCATGGATCCTACGCATGCCTGTTTACAGCATGAGGTGTACCTTATCCAGTCTACTAAACACACCAATAACTATGCTCTTGAATGAACTAACACACACACAAGATAAAAATGATCACTCTATATTTGACCTATCAGTCCTTGTCATCAAAGGAAACCTGCACAACGCTTTCAAAAGCTGAACTGGGAGCTTAAATTCATAACTTTGCTAGACACAAATATAATATTCTTCCCAGTACAACTAGATTCAACAAATTCCAATATATTAGTACAAAAGACAGCCCAGGTCACTCAATAGGGGAAGGTAGCAAGACCTAAACTTGTTTCCCAGCTTCTGCTGCAGACTTTGCTCTATGGCATTAAGCAAAGGAACTTAATGTCCCTTTTTGTTTTGTACAGATGTAAGTTTAGATAACATGCACAGAATATGTTCAGAAAGTTTGGTGGGATGTATAATGCTTTAAGGATGGGCCTAAGTCATGCTCAACCCCAGAATAAGATCTGAATAAAATAACGTTACACTATTTTTCTCTTTTTACAATTTGTTCTTCATTTTTACAGATTTGCATTTATTTGTTTAAATTCCTGTATCTTGTAAAGGTTCTAGCTTCCAGCGTTCTCCAACTTCTTTCTTTCTTTCTTTCTTTCTTTCATGGAACTTCCTACACAACTTGTGACTGCTTGAAAAAAGCCCTGTTACTGCTTCTTTCAGATTTCTCTGCACTCTGTGGTTTCCCCCCTCAGGGTTCACAAAGCAGAAAGAAAATAAAGTATGTAGTGCTTTTGGCTGTGGAAATTGCGGGGTGGGGGGGACAAGGAGCAGAAGTCCTTGCAGATGTTGGAGATGGAAGGTGCAAACCTCCATAAGCTTGAATAAGTAACGAGTATTTGAACTTTTGAATGTTTATCCATACTGAATCCCCAGATCTCTTGAGGTTCACTCATTCTTAGTTGATTCTCTTATCCTTCTTTTCCAGCAAAATGTTGTCTTGTGAAGATGTTGGCAAAGCAGCATGCTTTTGTAGAGGAATGTCTGCTACTTAATACCATTATCTTCTCCTATATTTTCTATGTCATTCTAACCTATGAAACATAAATGGTAAATTGCCACATAACAGACTGAGCTGGAATACTTGCTTACATGCCAAGGTTTCTGTAACGGGGTCTTCATTTATCATTTGTGTGACTGAGAAGGGTTTAATAACTTTGATTTGCAGATGAGATGTCTTATAAATGAAACAATTTCCCCAACTAGTTTATTCACTAAAAATAAACATTTTTTTATTCTTACATATTTTTGCTTACACATCCACAACCATCCTCCTCTTCTCTCCCCGCCCCCCCCCCCAAAAAAAAAGTTTATAAGAACAGATAGGGTATGTGCGAGCACATCTGCCTTTGTGGTACCCGCTTTCCTGATGATTTATACTGTTATTTACTAAGTGCCAACCAAGTGGTCAGCCCTGTAGAAGACACAATGTTCCCCTGCCTGGAACAGCATACTATGTGTAATAAACAGAGGAGACATGGGAAGCCCAGAGAAAGATTGCATTTGGAGGTTTTATTTAATTAAATAACCTCAATTTATAAAACAAATATTCAAGTCAAAAACAATACCTTAAATTTCACCCAGAAGCAAACAGGCCATGAACATACAAAACAGGCCATGAAGCAAGATGCTTATGGCAAAATATTCTTATTGACAAGTAGGCAGCCTCACTCTGCACAAGAGCCTGTTTCAGTGGAAAGAAAGGACTCCTGTTAACTTCAGTAGGCTTTCAATTGGTCCCTGAATTAAATGTTTGAGTGATTTAAGGTGTATATTACAATGGTGGCAAGTGGGGATACTTATAATAAAGTCCTTATCCAAGAGACAAGATTGTATCCATTTTACCAAAAGTAGATGGGGAAAATAAGTCTTAGCCACAGGTAATTCCTGTTCATATATAGTCCAAATGATATTTCAGTGCCATCAATTCAGTGTTCTTGGACTTGGGTGATATGAAATGCTGTTTTATTCAGAAACAATTTTAAGAATGATTTATTTTGCTGTGCAGTTGGAGCTGGACATGGTAGTGATTAAATAAGCAGAGCAAAACCAGAAGTTAATAGGCATACTTAGACCCCAATCTTGAAATGAACTCTGCATGTGTGCCAGAGTGTACTCACATGAATCTCATTGCAGGATCAGCACCGTGTAATCAAAAGATCATATACTTATATCTTTCCAGGGGGTTCTTTAACAGATCCATTACATCACTATTTGGTTCAGACTATAGTTAGGAAACGAAAAGGTACTTGTCCGAAGAATGTTATTTTGTCATCGTCAGAGATCCTATGGTTGAGGGTAGAGTGATGTGGCCAGTCCGTTACAAGCAACTGAAAAGCAAGGTTTTGTAACTTTAACAAAATCTTTCTGGTTGAAATTTCATAAGCTTGGCTTCAATCCTAACTTGTTTTTTAACCCATTAAGTTCCTTTTGAGTAATGTGACTATGACAATTTATATTTTTCCCTAGTCTGTCTGTCCGTTTGTCTCTCTCTCTCTCTCTCTCTCTTTTTGGGGGAAGTGCGGGTGGGAATAACTTAAAAAGATCTATGAGGAGTCCAGTGGCACCTTAAAGACTAACGGATTTATTTGGTCAGAAGCTTTCATGGGTAAAAAAGCCACTTCTTCAGATACATGGACTTCTTCAGACTCCATGCATCTGAAGAAGTGGATATTTTACCCACAAAAGCTTAAGCTCAAATAAATCTGTTAGTCTTTAAGGTGCCGCCAGACTCCTCATTGTTTTTGTGGATACAGACTAACAGGGTTACCCCTCTGATACTTAAACAGGGCTGAAATTCACAAGTACTTTACACAGTGTGCAGAGAAAATTTACAGTAGCCATAGATTATCTTTTGTGTACTTACATTTCAGTCTTACTGGTATTCTAGCATAATCTTTGTACTTATTTTACTGAAAAATTATTTGTAACTGTAGTAATCTACTTTGAAGGCCTTACCCTCCTAATGTTACTCACGACAGTGAGGGCCTATTCCTGCTCTCATTGAAGTCCATAGGAATTTTTCCATGAGCAGGATTGCATCCTGGGACTTTTAGCCTAATTTATATGAAAATTTTGCAACATGGCATTTTAATCACTATGAAATGATTCTTCCTTTCCTAAGCTCCTGGATCTCTCGGGCCATCGCTATTCAAGTTACATTGGTGGTGGTGAATCCAACAAGGGCATTCACATTACTTGTTTTTCCTCTTGTGAAACTTAAGACATTTTCAACTTGATGGCCCCCTGATCACTTCAAAAAAATTTCACTTGGGAAACAAACCATCACATTTACCTTACAAATGGGGTTCCGGGGTTTAGCTGCTCAGCTCCTATTATAATCACCATCCCCAGACTGTATTCATACTGTGTTGCTATTGGTCCTCCAGTCCTCTTTTTGTGAGTTTAGGGGTTGTATGTATCTTCCAAACTATAGTCTGCAGTAGTGCCAACTCTGCTCTTACTTTCCAATATCACAGCATTAATGGCCCAATCCTGCAGTCCTTTGGTATGCAATATTCCATTTCACGGCATGAGGGGTTGTGTGGATGTTTAAGAGAGGTTATCCTTGGCTGGTATTTTCAATAATCCAACCACCCTATGTCTGCCTTACTCCAATATCTTGTATCAGTGAATCAGATACAAAGCTGATCTATTGATTAAGCCACAGTCCTGCTACCCTCCTTCATTAATGGCTAGTGGTAAATTAAGGCAACTTTATAACACTATTTCAGATATTTCATTTCTTGAGACCCTCTACTGTACTTAAGCCAATGAGGTTTGGATAATGAAATGTGAGGCCTTAAGTCAGTGTCAAACCTTTTCTATCATGGTATGGCCCTGATGTCGGCTGTGAAGAAAACCAGTTACCCAATGTTTTTAATACATGCAGCTAAAACTTTGGGGAACTGCAACATATAACCTGTGAATTGGTAACTGGATAGGGAGACATTTCTTTTTAGTTTCTATCCTGGGTTCCCCATGTCCAAGAGTCATTACTATTGAAGGCTGTTCAGTAAGTGTGTGAAATGAATTGCTGTTTTCAGTCCAATTTAAAGGCTTGACCAAGCCAATGTCAGCCTACCTCAAGAATTATCTGGCCCATGCTTCTTGCAGGCCAGGGATCAGTGAAAACTGATATCCTGGTGGTGTTGTCAGAATACAAAGCAAAGAGTTTCTTGCATCTTGAGGTTCAAAACAACCAAAAGGAATGTAGCTTCCTATGGCCTGAGTCTTTTCAGCCCAGAATACAATTTTCGGAAGCCAGAATCTTTGAAGGGAAGAACATGGAGGGTTTTATCTTGGGTTGTTTTGTTTTCTCACATTAGCCCTTTGTGCGTGAGATAGAATTTCCAAACATTTGCCTTTATATTGCTTTGTGATGAAGAAATAATTCCCAATTTGTTTGTCTCATTGCCCATGTCTGAGTCACACTGCAATGCCTGCTGTTACAGCAGATATCAGGTGTCCATCCTGTTGGGGACCACTGGATGGGGTATGGCCTGACAGTAAGATGTAACTTCACTTCAGGTTATGGTAAATGTATAAGAATGGCCACATTGGGTCAAACCAATGGTCTTTCTAGCCCAGTATCCTGTCTTCTGACAGTGTCCAATGCCAGGTGCTTCAGAGGGAACAAACAGAACAGGATAATTATCGAGGGATCCATCCCCGGTTGTCCACTCCAGTTTCTGACAGTCAGAGGCTAGGGACATCCAGAGCATGGGGTTGCATACGTGCCCATCTTGGCTAATAGCCACTGATGGACCTATACTCCATGAACTTATCTAAATCTTTTTTGAACCCTGTTATAGTTTTGACCTTCACAACATCCCTTGGCAATGAGTTCCACAGGTTGACTGCGTGGTGTGTGAAGAAATACTTCCTTTTGTTTGTTTTAAACCTCTATTAATTTCATTGGGTGAAATGAAATTAATTGGTTCTTATGTTTATGGGAACGAATAAATAACATGTATTTACTTTCTCTTCACCATTCATGATTTTTATAGACCTCTACCATATCGCTCCTTAGTTGTCTCTTTTTTGAACCTGAAAAGTCCCAGTCTTTTTAATCTCTTCTCATATGGAAGCTGTTCCATAACCCTAATCATTTCTGTTGCCCTTCTCTGTAACGTGGCCAGTTCTAATATATATCTTCTTTTTTTGTTTGTTTGTTTGTTTGTTTGAGATGGGGTGACCAGACCTGCACACAGTATTCAAGGTGTGGGCATACAATGGATTTATATAATGGCATTATGATATTTACTGCCTTATTATTTATCCCTTTCCTAATGGTTCATAACATTCTGTCAGCTTTTTTCACTGCTGGTGCACATTGAGTGGATGTATTCAGAGAACTATCGACAATGACTCCAAGATTTTTCTTGAGTGGCAGCAGCTAATTTAGATGCCATCATTTTGTATGTGTAGTTGGGATTATGTTTTCCAGTGTGCATTATTTTCAGTGTTGATAAATGCAAATTTATACACATCGGAAAGTGCAGCTCTGTGCCAATGCTTAATAACTAAGATTACATATAATTTAAGAATGGTTAATGCTAAGATGGTTGATAGCACAGTCTGGCTGGCTACAGGATACAGGATCAAGCTATGTTCAAATATTTTGTAGGTTGTGTGCTGCAGTAAAGATACGGCCTAACTGGCATCCTTACTGACCGTCTCAGTTAGACAACAAATTGAGGAGACATGGAAATTTTAATTGCCTTTTTGCCCTAGGGATGGTCCATCAAGATCAGGGTTGAGGCATATTGTTTGAAAAATGAAGTGAAGCTTGTGCTGCCCAGGCAGTAGATGAATAAAAGATTTCTGGTTCCTGTGCTATCAGTCTGGTTCATTTCACCACTGCTAAGTTCATTTAAAAGGAAAAGGAGGAAGAAAAGGTAATTGCAATGTCAACGTACTTTATGAATTAATGACTTTTAAAATAATTTTTGTTCCCTTTTCCTTTGTGCCATGCTTTTTGATGCTCTATGGTGGGAAAAGCCATATTTAAAAAGACACTGCTCTCCATATATTAAATAAAGTGAAGTTACATGCTTTATTTATTAATCAAAGAAATGGGTTTTCTGAGTATAGTAAGCCAAATGGGGAGTTTTAACTCATGTCTCTAGCTAGCATACCTCAGTGACACACACCACACCCTACTCACAGGCTTGTATCAAAGAATACATTCCTTACATAATATTTTCCCATAATAAGTAATAGGCTTATGGCTGGTCGGCCCTGTCATGTTGCTATAATTGTTCAGCTAGGCTTGCACTCAGATTTCCATCATAATAAATAAAATAATAATAAAACAACTTGTTGAGGGAGGTTTGTGGGTATGGAGCTTAAAAAAAAAGAAAAGAAAAGAAATTGGACTTGTGTACTGAGGTTTTTCTGAGACAGAGAAACATCCTAGCTCTCCTTTCCATGAAGCATATTATGACAGGGTCAGGCAGATAGCTACAGGAGAGTGTTCCTTTTGAGTACCAAGATGTGGGCGAGCACTAGCTCGCCCATTGCTGAAAGCCCCTCCTCCAGCCTAGGGAGGGGCTACTAAACCCAGAACCTAGCTGAGTTCGGGGGACAACAAAGGCAACAACAGGAACAGGCGTGTGGGTCAAAGGCCAAAGCTAAGGAACCGGAAGGGGACACCAAGCAGAGAACCCCAGCAGCGCCCTCTGCTCCTTGAAAGCATCGAGAGAGCCGACAGACGCTTCCCAGAGGAACTCTGCCCAGATACGTGAACGGATGAAAGAACGAAAAATGGCCCCACAGTCGCAGCCACCCCATCCCCTCTGCCAGTCTCTGTTCCCTGACCCACATGGTGAATCTGTGAGAGGAACAAGTCTGCCAATAAGCGCAGGACCCATCAAGATAGAGGAGGAACTTTGTCACGATATGTGGTCATAGCAAACAAGGATGGATTTTACCCTTGAGAGATAATGTTTCAATTCAAATGAGGATCCAAATAATAATTGCAACATGTGGGGGTGAATCTTTAAAACCTCAAAATAGCAGCTAGCTGGGCCGGAGAAATGGGAATTTTACGATGGAGGAAGACTTATTTATTTTTTTATTGCCACTGTAGTGCTTTAGTGTATCATCTTAGAAAGAAAAAAAAAAAGAAACGATATTAGGAGCTTGATGAAGTTCTCTGAAAATCAAACCAGATATAAAATATCAGCATCTGTCTCAGATTACATTCCAACTGAGAGAAAGCCTTTCAAATAAAAACATCAAACAAATAAAAAAAACATTTAGAGGAGTTCTTGGCTTCTAGTCAAAGTCACCTTGCAAAAACAGTGAGATGCTTACTGATTATAGACATTTATTCTACATCACTTCACACTTTTTCTCTAATGATTTAAATATGTCTATTAACCCTAAAGACTGTTTTGATTTGAATTTCTTTCTGCTTAACACAGGGGCAGAATTCACCATCTACCTAAATTGTGACCTTACTTGAGGATCCCCTGGAGCTTTGGTATGATATGGGCACCTGGTACGTAGATTGATGCGGCCGTGCACATGCTCACTGGTAGAAACTCAAGATCTTACAGAGTTTGGTGGCACCTAGGGTATTTGAGGAGGCGCCTAGGGTATTTGTTGAAGTTAGGCATTGTGTGGCTCTATCCCTTAGGAACAATTTGCAGAAAAGCTTCTGTACACAGCATTACTGAGTATTTGTGAGACATCTACATCTCAGGTAAAAATTTCACATTATTTTAAAAATATGGGCCAGATTCTTAGCTGGAGTAAATCAGCGTAGCTCTATTGACTGCATCAGTTTTATACCATCTGAGAATCATCTGGTCTTCTATATGTTTGTATAGTTGCTGTTTTGCAACATGTTCAATATATTTGCAATTTACCTTTAAGACCTGGGATCAAATAATTCAGACCTGATGTGAAAGGGTCACTATTACACTGAGTTCAAAGGACTTGCATCCACTTATACTAGGGCCAAATTAGCCCCTTGGTCTGCCTTTGAATTTGCAGAGTATATAGTTTTCAATTGTTGCTGTAAAAATATTTGTAAACTTTAGGCCCCAAACCTGCAGACACACAAGTATTTAACTTTGGTGCACCAGTCCTTTGAACATGTGGGTGTTTGCCTGCGAGGGAGCTTAGTGTGCAGTTTGTTCAATCTATGGATCTGCCAAAGGTTTGATTAGAATTTGCGAACGCTGTCTGAAAAAGCAAGTATTGCCTCCTACTAGCTAAGTATAGACTAGTAGCTTCCCCTTCCATCATGAATGCAATTCATGTAGGATTATATCCCTTCCATCAGTTTTAAAAAGACTCTTTCATGGAATAAAAAAAGCTTAGAAGTTGCTGGCTAACTTCCCAACTCCTCATAACTAAATGTATTTACTTGATTCCCAATGGCCTTTTTTTAAAGGCACCTGCAAATTGAAGATCTTGGATGAAATTCTTCCCTTAGTAATCAGTGAAATCCCAGTAAAACCCGTTAAATTCCCAGAATAAGTTCACTTGTGAAATGAAAGGCTACTGTGTAATCAGATAAAGATGTACAAAACTAAGGGCCAGATTAGTTCAAGTGTTTAGGTGCCTAGAGATGCAGATAGGTACCTGGTGGGATACTGAAAAGCACTGCAGCACCTAACTTTGTTTTCAGCTGTTTTCAAGCAACTTCTTAAAACCGCATTGTGGTTCATTTTGTAGTAATAGGCCGGGCCGCCCGAGGCGGGAAGTGGGGCAATTTGCCCCAGCCCAGGGCCCTGCCGGGGCCCTCAGGAGAGTTTTTCGGGGCCTCTGGAGCAGGGTCCTTCACTTGCTCCGGAGGCCCCGGAAAACTCTCGCAGGGCTTGGGTCCCCGGAGCTTCTTCCGCTCCGGGTCTTCGGGGGTGGGGGGTCCTTCCACTCCGGGGCGGAAGGACCCCCTGCCTCCGAATTACTGCCAAAGCGGGACCTGCCGCTGAAGTGCAGCCCTGTCTTCGGCGGCGGGGGGTCCTTCCGCTCTGGGACCCGCTGCCGAAGTGCCCCGAAGACCAGGGTGCACTTCAGCGGCGGGTCCCGGTTCGGCAGTAATTCGGCAGCGGGGGGCCCCTGCCGCGGGTCTTCGGGGCACTTTGGCAGCGGGTCCCAGAACAGAAGGACCCTCTGCTGCCAAATTACCATCGAAGTGGGGGCCCCCTGCCACCGAAGACCCCAGGCCCCCAGAATCCTCTGGGCGGCCCTGGTAATAGGTAATAAGCCTGATCCCTGGTTGTCTTACTCAGCCAAACTTCCCACCAAAATCAATGGAAACTTTGCTTGATCAAGTGAGGGAGGATTGGGTCCATTACCTACCTTGACATTGTAGTGCAAGACTTAGCTAATATTTGCAAAAAACTTTGGAAGCACTCAATGAAACAAGTTCAAAGTATTATCAGTTGTGCTGTGGGTACAAACATTTCTGCAGAGCTCTATATGCTGCTTAAGGTTATACTACATCACCGTGTGCTGGATACACAGTTAAAGGGAGTTCCCACTGTTAGAACAAGTAGCATGTATTAATCTCACCTCTCAACATTGCATCTTCACTCACGCTTGGATAATTATCATATCAAAGATGAAAAGCCAGCAGCCCTGTGTCTGCTGTGCACAGAATTTGGTTTCTAAGGTTATTTTTAAGGATAAAGTAGTTTTTTTCTTTTTTTTAAAAAATCCCCTGTTTCCTAGGCAACTACTATAAATATATGTCCAACTGCTGAGAAAAAGAGAGAGGATGGAGAAGTCTCTCTCTCAAACGGAATTTAATTTATATCACTGAAGAGGAGAGCACAGTGACACAAACCACACAAAATATGTGAAGGCACAAAAAATATAGTTATCCAGGTTTTCTTAGCTGTGGAAATATATCTGGACTGGCTGAGTTTCCGGCAAAATATTTTAGTGGTTTCTGTCGAGACAGGTATTATAAGTCAGACTTTTGCTGAACTAGTTAAGATCTGTACTGTGATTTAACTTAATAGAGCAACTTGTTAATGAAACTGGAGAGTAAAAATTATATGGTGAAGGCTCCTCAACAGTCTCGGGATATCAGTTACTTCATTCTCTGTTTAAAAAGCTCAATATAGTTTTCTTATGAAATAGAAGAAAAATAATGAGAATAAATTAAGAAAGAAACTGTGTCTAATTATTAACTTTTTGACAGAAAATAGTACATCTCTCTCTTCTCCATCCTGCTGTGTTGGCTTAGTCTTTGGCTTCTAATTTTGTGCAGAGATCGGCAACCTTTGGGACACAGCCTGCCAGGATAAGCACCCAGGCAGACCGGGCGCCGGGCTGGTTTGTTTACGTGCTGCGTCCACAGATTCGGCCGATTGTAGCTCCCACTGGCCGCAGTTCATCGCTCCAGGCCAATGGGGGATGTGGGAAGCGCTGTGGGCTGAGAGATGTGCTGGCCATTGCTTCCCGCTGCCCCTATTGGCCTGGAGTGCGTGCCAAAGGTTGCCGATCCCTGAGCTAGAGCATATCTTTTAGAGAAACATCCACTCTTGATTTAAAGACTTCAAGTGATGGCAAATCGACCACATCCCTAGGGAGCTTGTTCTCATTGTTAATTACCCTCTCTTTTCATGAGAAATTTCTTTGACTAGCTTCTTGATAAGACTTTGCTGAAGTGTAATGAGAGGACCTGGATCCCAGGACTGGAAGATTTAACATGCTTCCTTGGTTTTCTTGTTGTCAGTCTTTATTTTGGTCAATTAAACTGTCAGACTGACAAACCTAAGGCACAAACCTCAAATTGGTTGTTTTTTCTAAACTGAGATTTCACCCAACCAACTGCACCAAGTGCAAACTCCTCAGACACTTTAGCAGCCTAAACACAGAGTCACAGATATCCCCTTGGGTACTCTGGTCTGTCTTGCCACCCATATGATCATATCTCTGTGATAGATGGCCCCTTATGTCAAGATTCACACCAATATTCATGTTACTACTACTATCAAAGGACCAGTCACTTACCCTGGTGAATTGCGCTTTGGGTCTCACACCAGCGATGCTTCAAGCCGATCCTATAGTAAACTATATGAAGATTTGTTAAATATAAAAAGGAAATAAGAGTTATTTACAAAGTTAAAGCAAGCAAACATAGATACATGAATGAGTTACAGTCTTTGCTTTCAAAAGCAATATAGGTTTCTATAATCAGTAAACTTTTTGTCCTTTAGGGCTAACCCAGGCTAAGCAGCTGGGGATCTCTTGCTTATGTCCAGAAAAACATTGCTCTCACAGAGTCCAAGCAGCACAGAGACTCTTAGTTCCTTTGCTTTCAGGTTTTATCCCCCTCCTGCCATGAGCTCTGAGCTGCAAACTCAGCTGATGGGAGGAGTCCACTTGCATGACACATCTTCATGGGAAGGAGAGCAGAACAATAATAAGAGTCTTTAGTCCATTTGCTGATGATTCCTCAATCCAGATGTGGGAAGTTTCCAGTTGCAAGATCCAACCATTGCCCATCTGGTATCAATGGGTCTCCTCTTTTGGAATGGGCTTAACAATTTTTGAAGAAGAGTAGCGTTCATGCTAATTAATGTCCTTATACTGTATGGGGATTCATACAGGGTATGTCTATACAGCAAAGAAAAACCCATGGCTGGCCTGTGCTAGCCAACTCTGGCCCACGGATTTTGGACTGTGCGGCTCTTTCATTGCTGTGTAGACTTCAGGGCTTGGGCTGGAGCCCAAGCTCTAGGACCCTGCAGAATGGGAGGGTCCCAAAGCTCAGGTTGCAACCTGAGCCCCAACGTCTACACAGCAATGAAAGAGCCGCATGGGCCAGCCGTGAGTTTTTCTTTGCTGTGTAGACATACCCCCAGAGGCTCCAATACAACTGCTCAAATAATACATTACAGTAAGGAACACAGACATTACAAGTAAGATTCATATATGCAGCAACTCACAAGCACTCAAAAGTGCAAACACTAAACACTTTTTTATAATTCTGATACCTGGTTTATAAATATTAACCCACAACTGAGCCAGATGGATTCCAGCCATGTATCTGTCAGTGTCTAGCTGAGACACACTGGGATCTTGGCATGAGCTGGCACCTGGCCTGCCAACATCACAAAAACATATATAGTAAGATAGAAAAACTAAGAGCAAAATTAAGAGAGACCTCATGGTTTCTGAATGTTGTCTTAGGATAATGGTCTCTGGCTGCAACATGAATATAAAAATGAAGGAAATACATTTCATAGCCACAGAGATTTATTCTTTAATACAGTGGTTCTCAACCAGTGCTTTGTGTACCTCTGGGGGGGTACGCAGAGGTTTTCCAGGGGCTACATCAACTCATCTAGCCATATGCCTAGTTTTACAACAGGCTACATAAAAAACACTAACAAAGTCAATAGAGACTAAAATTTCATATAGACAATAACTTGTTATATTGCTATATACACTGAAATGTAAGTACAATATTTATTTTCCAATTACTTTATTTTATAATTATATGGTAAAAATGAGGAAGTAAGCAATTGTTCAGTAACAGTGTGCTGTGACACTTGTATTTTTATGTTCGATTTTGTAAGCCAGTCGTTTTTAAGTGAACTTGAGGATATGCAAGACAAATCAGACTCCTGAAAAGGGCACAGTAATCTGGAAAGGTTGAGAGCCACTGCTTTAATGCTTTGTTGTAATGATTTTCATTTGTTATGTCAGGGAGATAAAAATAATTGTATCCAATGGATTTAGTGCAGGAGAGTGAGAGTTCCTTTATGCACGGCTAGCAGCCTGTTGCCATCTGTTTGGGTTCGAAAAGCAATGGGCCTCATCCACTGGTACAAGAGAGCAGAGAAACTCCATTAATTTCAATAGAATTAACTGCAGTTCTCACCAGTGTGAGGGGAGAATGAGTCTGTTTATTCTATGAGCATCAGAAATCGGGACCCGATGTGCACTGCACACACATACATCATGAAAATGATGGGCCCTGCCTCAAACAATTTACAGTCTGAGCATATGATTAGGGGCAACAATTATATTCAACAAATACATGGGTGGGGGAGGGCGGCAAGGGAACAGTGAAATGATTATATTTAGTATAAGCAGCAGTTACAGCATGCCAGCTGATAGCTACACGAAATTATGGTACCAATATTCTCATCACTGTTTGCATATATTAATTTAATTCCGGTCTGCTCTGAAAATATATACAAGCAGTTCAACATTTCTCCAGGTCTATTAATAGTTTGTATTTAGTAGACAAATATCTTTTCATACATTTCCATAACTGGGACTGTATGACTTGGTTGTGATTGGTCAGAGAAGTTACATAATATTGTTTGTTCTTTGACTGAATGAATGTGCAAGCATTTCTGGTGCCAAATGTTCTTCATGCACATTTAGAATTCAGTTTCTATGAACAGTCAGTTGATACTATTCACAAACATTTGTGCCAGTAAAACTCAATTGCTTCAATAGTCACAGAAATCTAATGCAAAAGTGGCATAGTCGTGGTGAACAAATGATTATCTGTGAGAAATGTTTTGCAGTATTCACTCAAATCTAATTGTGCACTTTGGCCTACTGGAAATCATTATAGCCATAAAACTGTGTATATGGCCCAATGGCCTGATTTTCAGTGGTGCTGAGAACCAACTGTCCTCAATTCAAACCTGGGTGTCCATGGTTAGACACTTAAATCTACTTTTAGACATATATTTAGGTTGCCTAAAGTCCAGGAGGATTCAACAGCGGATGGATCACTTGATTACCTGTTCTGTTCATTCCCTCTGAAGCACCTGGCATTGGCCACTGTCAGAAGACAGGACACTGGGCTACATGGACCTTTGGTCTGGCCCAGTATGGCCGTTCTTATGTTCTTATTATTGTTTGTTCCCAGCACCTCTGAAAAATCAAGCCAAATATTTCAGTACCTTGTACCTAGTTCCTGCTCCTATAGTGTATCTCATGCAAGTGCTCAAAGCTCATTGCACTATCAGGACCTCCTTTGCTTTTTGATGGCTGAAGTTTTGCTGTTTGGGTTTTTTTTTAATAACCTATTTTGAGATGTAGTCTTATGGTCTTTACACAGGCAAAATTCCCAATGAAATCAATGGGAATTTTTCTGCTAAGCAATGCAGGAAGATGCCTTACCATAGTTGTTGTGCATTCAGCAATCTGAGAAGTGTGAATTCAGTGTATGCACTGAGGTATTTGTTTATTTCTAAGCTGACCATCTCTGTATGCAGTATCTAGGCTTACAGAAAACTAAACAAAAACTGGGCCCAGTGCCCAGAGAAACCAACCAGTCCCTCAACTTCCTGAACAAAAACAATGTGCTGACACTTCATATGCCTGACATAACACCACTATGCCTCTACAGCTTAAACACTGTAGAGAAAATGACCCTTTTGGTTCATGCTAATGAGGGTTTCTTTGCAAAATTTGTTTTTTACTTCAATTTCATGCATGATAAGCATTATTATTTATTATCGAAGCATCCTCCAATAGTCTGCCTGGTTAAACAGTAAATAGTAGTGATTTTTTTTTGTTTATTCTTGTGTTCAAACCTGCAAATCCTATACATTTACATCACCTTCTTTACCGACGCTGATTTAGAAGGTCTGGCCTTGCACTTCTAAAACTCTGTGGGAGTCTTATCTTTGGTCTCACAATTAAGTTAATTTTGGTGCCCTCAGATCAGTCACTGTGGGAGTAGCTGACGGCAGAATTTACACAATTCGATATCTGCTTAGGAAATCCCCCCCAAATAAGCAAATCTAACTCTTTTTTGGGGGTGGGGGGAAGGGATCAGCAAATCTTTTCTCAGCTCTGCAGAGAGTGGGCCCCAGCAGATGCGGCGGCAACTGATGAGGCTGTGCAGAAAAGATCATACTATGAGTTTTTTGTTTAATAAATAATTGTGCTCTTTTTACATGGATACACTGAAGCCTTTGATCACAAAAAAAAAAAAAAATGGAGCCTGTGGTTTTCTCTATTCACTGGTGGTTTTTTTTCCCTTCTGTTTACAAATGACTGACTCACCACTGTGTGATCCTGAGGGGTGCACAATCTAACAATGGAGTGAATCAGCCAAAACAGAGTTACGTGCTACTTTAAAAGAGCTTTACATGCACATTCAGAAGCACCCTGGCTTCAAAAAGCAAAGTGGCAACATTGCTGACTATTAGATACAAATGCAAAAGAGCTTGTCTTTATGATAAAGAGCTGTTGGTGCTCTCTAGTAGGGATTTTGATTCCCGTGCCCCAAGATAGTTGCAAGCCTTTGGTCCATCTTGCAGGAAGGAGACATTTCTAGACACGTTTGAATGTCTCAAAAGCTGACATCATGGCTGGCAGGTACCAGGAAATCTTTGACTAAGGCTGATTAAATGGAGTTGTTGAGTTGCATGTGCCACAGGAGGAGGGACTGAAATCTCCATGGCCAGGCATTGGCTCTGTCACACGCATAGAAACACAAAGCTACTTCATTTAAGCAACAGGATATCATATCCTGGTAGGATACAGACATGATAATTAACGCATAGCTAGATAATGTCATAGGCCTGATTTCTCCACTGCCAGCACTTTGTCAGTTACTCCTGTGCAAAATGAATACAAAGTGAGTGTAAAATGCTGCCAGATTCGAAGGACGATGTTTTATACCCACTTTGCACAGGTATAAATAATTCCACAAGAAGTGAGGCACTGGAAAATCAGGTCCAGATTATCAAAACGCTTTAGACTCACTCCAATTTCTTATGTCAATGCTTCATATGGCTCCATTATAATTAATCAAATACTAAAGGAAATGACTGTACACAGTGAAGGAAGAACATGCTCCTTTTTAACACAAATAGGAAAACCTGCTGATGCCCTGGGTTTTGTAAAGCCACTTGACTTTCTTCAAGTACAAGTCCACAGTCCACATTTGTAGTTGCAAAAGGTATGGTCATACATGCGCTTTTTCATGAACACATTGGGCAGCTGGGGTTGAAAATGTATCCCTAATACTCCAAGTTAAAATAAAGACCATGTCAAGTTTACTGACTACCTGACTGAAATCCTTTAGAAAGGACAGGCTGACAAAATATTCACTAGAGACATGTTGGTGAGTCAGTCGTCTTCTACTACTCAGTTACAAACAGATAAAAATATATGTTTATATTGCTGTAGCTATGAATACTTTATATCTGGAAAGAAGTATCAGTGGAGGTTTCAATTACTGGACCTCTTTGTTTTGCCCTTCTAGCATTTTTCTCTGAATTTCCTTTGTTGCAATGACAGTGAAGGACAGTCATTTAGTGGTAGATTTGAAAGAGGTCAAGGAACAGAAAATACTTCAATAATTTTAAGTGCATTAATGTTTCTTAGACCCTGACACTCTCATTTACACACAATCAACATAATGTAGCCTTGATAACGCGCCCATTTACTCCTTCTTGGCCACTTGTCAACATTAATTACTCTGAGCTTTCTAAAACTTCATCATCATTCACATTCATCAAATAATCCTTCAACATGTACTAAGGATTTTTGCTAACAAAGAACATGAAGAACTCATTCACTCCTTCATGTTTTGTTAGAAACAGCCCCACAGAATTCAGGGACAAACTGCAAGAAGAGCTGCCTATAGTATTAGTAATTATTTGTATTACGATAACCTCTAGAGGCCCCTATCAGGAACTGAACACAAACAATTAAAAAGCAGCCCCTTGTTCCAAAGATCTTACAATCTTAACGTATAATTAGACGTAACAGGTAGATACACCAAACAAACGGATGGGGGAAGGAGGATAGAAGAAACAGGAAAACAATCATTTTCTACTACAAGTTGCAGTCACAGCACACAAATCACCTACCCTCAGTGAAACTACAGCATCACTTTTCACTGCTTGATTATTTGTATGTGAAGATGTGAGCCTTGCTTTGCTGTTGGTCACTTCAGTGAAATGATCTGCCTTTACATAGTTGTAGCTGACATGAAAATCTGGCCTATGAATTTTTAAATTTATTTTCCTCATTTTGCCAAGCAGGGAGTGTTTTTCTGAGTGTTACCTGAGAGATCCCTTTGCCACACAAGTGGAGGCTATCAGCTGAATGACATCTCTAACAGAGGCTCCCAGAGGTTCCTACCAAGGTTGAATTAAGTCTAAAAATTCATATTTTATTCTTGTTTGGGGAACAGTAGGGACAGTGTTTCTCCCAAGCCAATATTGAAAGTTAGGAGCCTAATTTTGGACATTCAAATTGTCACATATACACCAAATACCCATTTAGGCATCAAATTTAGATGCAAATTTAAATGCCAGCATTTTAATAATTAACTCTCCAGATTTAGTGAAGGGAGAACTCTGCAGTGCTATTGCAGGGGTGTTGGTCCCAGGATATGCGAGCAACTACTTTCATTGTATAGCTTCATGCACTTTTATTAGCTGTTGTTCAGTGCACTTCACTATGCGAGGGGTCCCTGGTTGTGGGTCGCCAGCAGAGATAAGCTTGCCCCTAGAGCCTGTATTTAGGCACTTATTTCCATGAGAGGATCAGAGCTTAGAATATACACCTCTTGTCAGCATCTCCCATTGCATAGCTTAGTCAGATAATTGCCTGGTGTTCTGGCTTTTGTCGATCCTATTGCTGGTGCCTATCTCTACCCATTCATTGTATAGGGAGCCTATGCACCTACCTCAGGCTTCGTGGATCCCATTGTTGATCTGGTGATTTTCTAGGGTGAGCCTATGTCCTTTTGTGGACCCAAACCTCTAGGAGAAGCAAGTATAGAATCCAGTTCTTCAGGGTGGTGGTTAACTGCCGTAACTACAAAAACATTCTTTCTCTTCCTGCAATCCCTCATTAACTATCTGCCTTCCAACTTCTGTAACAGCAGAGGCAGGGATACCACAGACCATCATAGAATCATAGAATATCAGGGTTGGACACCACATTAGCCTTTCTCCAGTCATCCAGGATCTTCCCCGATCACCATGAGTTTTCAAAGATAATGGCCAATGGCTCTGCAATCACATCTGCCAACTCCTTTAGCACTCTTGGATGCAGTGCACCCAGCCTCATGGACATGTGCTTATCCAGCTTTTCTAAATAGTCCTGAACCACTTCTTTCTCCACAGAGGGCTGGTCACCTCCTCCCCGTGCTCTGCTGCCCAGTGCAGTAGTCTGGGAGCTGACCTTGTTCCATAAGATCAGAGTGCAAAAAAAGCATTGAGTACATTAGCTTTTTCCAATCCTCTTCACTAGGTTGCCTCCCTCATTCAGTAAGGGCCCACACTTTCCTTGACCTTTTCTTGTTGCTAACATACCTGAGGAAACCCTTCTTTTACTCTTAGCATCTCTTGGTACTGCCACTCCAATGTGATTTGGCCTTCCTGATTTCACTCCTGCATGCCTGACAATATTTTATACCTCCCCTGTCATTTGTCTAATCTTCCTTCTTGTAAGCTTCTTTTTTGTGTTTAAGTGTAGAACGGAGAAATGAAATTGTTTTTAATTGTTCACTTTATTAATGTAAGTTCTGTTCACATTCACTACACTTGCCTGCATTGTAACTTCTGTTCAGTGTTGATTTTGTATTTCATATGACTTGGCATTGTTGCCTCCTCATACAACTTTGTATAGAAAATTGGGAAAAAACTTTATCAAATGTATAGCCCTAAAGATAGTATAGTTAAAGTAAAAGAAACATGTGCCTTTTTGCTAGAAGTAGAATAAGATCTTCCCCCCACTCTGTAATCAATTGCCCCATTGACTGAATGAGGTGTGAATGAGTGAGGCTTGGAAGACACCCACCTCCAGACAGCTACAACAGTTGAAGGAATGGAAGCCAGAGCAAAGGACAATACAACTTGTCAAGTGGCCCAATAAAGAAAAAACCATATGACGACCTCAGGATTAGAAGCAAGCACCTTCTTTAGAAACGCCCTCTTTGAGCAGCACAAAGACCAAGCGACACAGACCCAGATTTTGAACTGGTCTGGATTTCATAAGAGGGAAGCTGCTATAAATACAAGGTGTCTTGCAGAAGGACCCTGGGCTCGTCTTGTCACCATCGGAGCATCGATCCGATCGGCAGAAGCCCGCTCCACCACCTCCCCCATCTAACTCACCTGGCCAGTGCATTAAGGGGAGCAACTAGTTTGGTAACAACAGCAAGACGGAGTGTGTTTGTGTCTGTGTGTGTGTGTGTGAATGCATGACTGTAATATATCATATGCATATGATAGAGTATTAATTAATACCTGTATTACTAATAAATGTGGCGTTTTGCCTTAATCCCCCTGAAAAAATCCCGTATAGTACTTTGAGTACAACATAAGATCAGCAAGGATTTCACTGGTAAGAAAAGCTTGTTGCCTGCCATATTTGCTGTTCTTTCTACGCATGGGGATGGTTTGTTCCTGCAGCCTCAATAAGGATTCTTTAAAATACAGCCAGCTTTCCTTGAATCCTTTCCCCATCATGTTATTCTCCCAGAGGATCCTGCCCATCCCTCCCCTGAGAGAGTCCAAGTCTGCTTTTTTGAAGTCTAGGGTCCTATTTTGCTGCTGTCCTTTCTTCCTTGTGTCAGGATCCCGAACTCGACCATCTCATAGTCACTGCCTCCCATAGAACAACTATGATTTGTTCCCTGAGCACTATCCTTTCTGTACATTGAATGAGGTAGGGAATCTAGGTCAGGGGAAATATGTGATCAATTCAAAACTGTATCATAAGGCATATACACAAGGGCATTTAATTAAGGTTCCACAAGCAACCTTAATTCTGGCATTTCCCAATTTCAAGTGTCTCTCTTTGCAACCTTAACATTCTTTAAATATATGCTACATTGAAAACATTGGCATTAAATTCAATGGATACAGCGCTACCATACCACCTGTTTTTGTCAACATGTCGGGAGACCATTACTCCTTAAGTTTACATACATTTTTAATAGTCCATAGAAATAAGGTGTGGTGTGGAGTCCTGTGATGCTGGTGACTTTTGTTCAAGATATAAAGGTGCAAAAAGTTCTTTTTCTAAAACAGTTTTCAGTTCTATCACAACTGAACAAATGTACACAAATCACAGTAATTGTTGATACAGGGAAGTGTTGCATGCCTGTAAAGCCAATGGGGCTCTGTGCAGGCACAAATGTACACTTCTGCACATCTTATTTCAGGACTGGGGCCATAGTTAAGTATATAACCTCACCAAATAAGTTTTCTTGATAGTCATTCCTTAGAGATAGGTGTCACATTCCACCTTAAGCTGTCTGTCTGGAAGTAGTAACTTGGGTTTGATCCTCAGTCATTTTTAGTCTTTTCAACTCTCTCCTCCATTCCTTTACTCCCTTGATGTCACGTTCTCAGTCATCATGCTTCCTCTACTCAAACTCCCTATGGTTGCTTCTTTTAAACTTCCTCCTGTCGCTTCTTTTATGCTTCCCACCTACATCTTGCAGGCTTCAACAGCAGAGGCAGAAAATCTAATAGCTGAATGACAAATGACGTACATGAGATAGACAAGGTAGGTGAAGTAATATCTTTTATTGGACCAACTTTTGTTGCTGGAATGTACAAGCTTTTGAGCTACACAGAGCTCTTCTTTGTTGAAAAACTTGTATCTCACTTATCTTGTCTCTTTCATATCCCGGGACTAACATGGACACAATAACACTGCAAATGGCATACATGACAGAGAGTGTGTTTGAAGGAAGAGTGAGAGAGTCTGATAACTATGAATACAAAAGACATTTTTTCTTCATATGAATGGTAAGATACAATATGTGTAGCTTTCTTTATTGTCAGAGACATTTAGATGGGAAGAGATATACTAATGTTAGCAAAAGATGTGGTTTTTAGCTTTATGCAGTCAAAATTGTATTTTCTTTTCAATACTGTAATTTGTCCTAAAATACACAACTGCTTCAGACTAAGTCAATTGCTTTGTACTGAAACTCTAAGGGGGGGAAAAGGAACAGCAGTTGCTTTCATGCTAATGATTGCTCCAGGGAAGCGCTTAATTTTGAAATTCATAAATATCGTTAGGTTCTGCTTTATAAACATGATCCTCTGAAGATATAAAGGGCCCAATCAGACAAAGCCAATCAGACCTTCTATATGGTTTTTTTTTTAATATGTTGTGTCTGTCTGGACATTCTCAATCTTATGGTGGCCATTAGACTCTATTAATGAGAGCACTGCACTGAACCAATCTCCGCAACTTGCAGCTGTACCAGCAAAATGCTTTCCTGAGGAATACTGATTGCCCTTCTTGGCTGTCCTTAAACAAGGCTGGCACTGCAGACATCTTAACCTGCGTGTGCATTAGACTCCGGAATACTGCTGCACCTACAGCCTTTTATTTAAGAGAGAGGATTATTCTGTGCAGTGGGAGGGGTGTTATCTGAGACATGCATCAAGAGAAGGTCTGTAATAGGCCACTTAACAGTAACTAACATGCAGAGAAATGGAATTAACATTTTCTCAGAAACCTGCACACTTTCCTGCACTAGGCTATTTTGACTATCTGTTTCTGGCATGAAAAAACAAGAAGTGGTGGGAAAGCGGGGAGGGCACAGGATGTAGTACTAAATTCCCTGGGGGTGGCAGGGGAAATCTGGTTGATTTCCCAATTCTATTAAAATATACGTTTAGCATTTGTGTAAAAGCTTCAGCAAGAGCTTTGCAACAGCTGCTTGGAATCCTCAGTGCTTTCAGAATAGGAGAGACGACTGGTGACAATGCCTCTGTTAAAGATTGCAGGACAGCTGGGCAAATACACAAAAATTATTCACAACTATTCTTAAAAATAAAGCCCACTAATTTGCTTTGCTGATATTTGTGACACTCCCCACCCTTCCCCCACATCCATACAAGTTATATTTACAGACCGGATCATGGGACTCAAAGGTGTTGTGACTATTAGGATGAATAAACATTTTCTGCTGAAGTGTGTACACCTGCACTCACATTAAAAAAAAATGACTAGACTAGATGTAAGAATTCATTAGTCCTCAGCTGTGGTGAGAGGCACGTCTACAGGATAGTTGCATGTTTGCATGGCCATTTTGAAAAGTATGTTTGGGGATTTAGGAGCAGGAGGATGAAGTTTCTTGCAGAACAGAAAGAGGAATAATGAACAAACTCACTAAATAAAATGTGCAGCAATAATCAGGTGGATATGATGTGCAACCATAACCAGGAGAGGCTGTAAGTCATAGCAGCACTTCAGGCATGCTGATGCGCACCTAGTCATCCAGCTGTGTGCCTGGACTATATCCAGGCTGTGAGAAGGAGGAACAACTAGACCCTCTGCAACTAATTTTTAGAAGTTGCATTACATCCAACCTGCGGAGTCACTGCTCTCCATGCCACAAGCACTTCTTGGGCTTCCAGGGTTGTACAATACAGGGACCGCCACTGCCAGAGGATGAAGACTGCTGTAGCATCTGGCATAGTGGTGATGGAGAAGAACCTGAGGCCATAGGCACTGATTCCGTGGGTGCCCCAGGGCTGAAGCACCCACTCCCTTGCTCCAGCTCGCCTCTGCCTCCTCCGCGAGTGTGCCGCCATGTCCTGCTTCTCCTCCCTCCCAGCCCTTGCACCATGACACAACTGATTCGCAAGGCAGGGAGGGAGCTTGGAGGAGGGGAAACGCCATGTGCTGGGGGAAGAGGTGGGGCCGGGGCAGGAATTGGGCGAAGGGATCCAATAGGGGTAGGGACAGGGTGGAGTTAGGGTGGGGACTTTGGAGATGAGGTTGGAATGGGGGCGGGGCCAGGGGCAGGGAGGGGTGGAGTAGGGGCGGGGCCAGGGGTGGGGAAACAGGCAGGAGGGCTCGGGCACCCACCGGTGCCAGAGAAAGTTGGCGCCTATGCCTGAGACTGGGACCTCAGGTGCAGAAACAGGGCAATCGAAGGGTTATGTAAATTCTGGCAGCATGGGATCAGGCATTGATAGAGAGAACTGTGACTGCTGGCAGTGCAGAAGCATGTTTTGCAGGAGGGCCAGTGTCTGCTCAGGGAGCAGCAAGAAGAGGCTGGTGTAGGGTAGGCTTTGTTGAGATGGTGGATCTGCAGTCTCTTCTTGTGCTTGCTGCTGTGCTGGATTCTGTGCCTGTTTACCGTGCCAGTTTGTAATTCTTGTATTGGACAATACAGATCTTACTACTGTCTGCCTCCGCACGAAAGTGGGGTAAATGATTTGGTATGGAACCTATAGGGTGGTCTTCCAATACAAGCTTCCCTCTCCCCATCTCCTATGCATGTATTAAGTTTCAGGTTTTGATTTGAAATAGCTTCAATTTGGGGACATCTGGATTCAAGGTTCTGGTCTGGGCCAGTCTCTCATTTTTATTGGTCAGCTCCAAAGCCTATCAAAGTCAATAGACTCCAAATGACTTCAGTGAGCTTTGGATCTGTTTTGTAAACTTAAACAACCAAATGCAGTGTGTTGCTATTTTACAGGTGATGTTTTTTATTAGAAATTAAAATAATGACTGTGAATTTAGACATCAGCTATGGAGATTCAGCTGAAATGGTATCAGGGCTTGGTCATAAGCAGCCAGACCTAGTAGTCAGAACCAGAGTCTACAGTCAGGAGTCAAGAGTAAGGAATCCAGGGTAAGGAGACCAGCAGGTCAGGCGCAGGAGACAACCTGGAGATCACAACCACAACTGAAGGTCTGGAGCCAAGCCAGATCGGCCTACTAGGAAGTCAAGCCATGGGAGCAGGGAGCACAAGGTACACAGCCCAAAGCAAGGTGAACCTCAGTTGCTTGGACAGCTTCCTGTGCCTGTTGATGGCTTAAGTAGGGCCAGTGGGCCAATGAGCTGCCCTGGGACTCTGCCAATGGGAATTCAGGGGCAGAGCCTCAAATTGGGCTTCATGGGACCTGGGTAAGCAGTTGTCAGCAGGCTTCCAAGTGGAGGGTTGAAGCATGGCTGCTCCTGTGGACCCAGGCTTGAGGCCTGTGGCTCATGACATGAGGCAGAACCTTCTGAGTGGCTCCAGATATGTAATTTTAATTGGTTCCAGAAACATTTCCTGTGGTAGTAAGCTACATCTAAAGCTTCAGTGTGATCTTGTGTGGTCCTGCCCGCCTTGGTTAAATATAGCTATAAGGAATTATCTCTCTTCAATTCTGAAAACACTATTTTATGTATGGTTTCCTCAGGTTTAGTTTTCATCATCTTTCCCCTAAGCTGCATGGCCAGCTAAGTGTAGTATATTTGCAATATTCAGCTTCAAAAATGTAAATATGGGCGAATTGAGATAGTGCGTGCACCAAACATATATAGGCCTCAAATATGGCCATAGTGAACTCAAATCTTGTAGATACAGAGAGCTATGTAAGATATATGCATGAATTTCAAACATGGCATGACATGTACTTCCTTACTCAACAAACATCTTCAGAATAAAAATACTGTCATCAAACTGATACAACACATACCATAAAAATGAATTAGATAGTGACCACTGGATGGGGTCAGGTTTGCTCAGTTGTGTGTCATAGGCCACATATTGCCAAAAGCTAATGAAGATTCTCTTGTAGCTCAAGCAGCAGGGGGCTCTGCTTTTGGAACAAGAGGATCTGAATTATACCCCTGATGTTGCCAAGAAGTGATGTGCAGCAATGACAACTGTGGCACCATAGATGATTGATGAATTGTTACGATATCTTTCAGTTTTTGGCTCATCTGCACTTTCTGGTTCCAACCAGGGTCAAAATGGGAAGAACCAAAATACTAAACAAAAAGCTGTTTGAATTTGTATTTCCAGCATGAGATGAAGCAGAAACTCCCAGAAATATTATGGAAACTTGTTTTCCCAAAATTTCCAGCCCAGTGTTTTGGACTCAAGAAGTTTGAATGAGGTTCAGATGATCTTATCTGAACCAAGTCAAACCTCCAAATCTTTTCTCTGTCTCCCACATTACCATAATCAAGATGATCTTTGAAAATGTACTTTTTAAACAGCCTCTGAATTAGGGTAATCTGAAATTGTTGCTTAGTGTGTCAGAAGTTAAACTCAGGACATCCCAGGAAAGATGAGGTGGTTTGTTTTTGTTTTTTTGCATCCATGTTAAATTGTATGCTTTTTTCATAAGACAACTCTGCCTGCTGAGTCGTTTTTGGCAGGGAATCAATACTTTTCACTGAAGAGGATTTATTGATTCACTTTGTGCTGAAGCTACATTGATATAGGCATTGCAATTTTAAGATGATGACTATAAAACTGTACTGATGCATCTTTTCAAATTTTGCAAATGTAATTTGCTAGCCACAAGAGTGGCTACATTATAGTTACAAGACTGAATTCTAATGCTATCGATCATATATACTAAAACATTCATGTTTGTTTTCAGTTTTACATTTTCAACACTTATTCTGCTGCATAGTTTGGCAAAAGATTATTTAATCATTTTCTAGGGAAGACATAACAAAAATAGTACAATACTCTTATTTTCATAAGTGTTTCCTGCTGTTCCAGCAGAAGTCCTGGAGGACAGCATACCCTGACCACACATTGATCAGATCTTTTTGTTTAGGAGTATATAACTGATGGTTCTGCACATCCAGATCAGATAAGATTAACAGGATAAACTCTGAAGCAACTCTCATTGACTTGCTTTACCTTTTTTAAAAATCATAAATGTATTCCTCATGAAAGGTTGAAAGGATTGTCAATAATGAAGACCTAAGTCCTCTGTTTATGTTCATAATCACGTCTCCTGTATCTGCAGGAGACGTGCTTTCTCCCATCTCCCCTGTCTCATCACTTCCTTGTCCTCCACTTCAAAAGTAGACAGTCTGCTCTGGGTTGACCTCAACTATCCAAGTCATTAAGCTTTGTTGTTGTTTCTTTTAAAGTATCTATATTTACACATAGAAGCTGATATTTGTGTTTTATATACATAGTAATTTCCAGACTGGCTCAGACCTGAGATCCATGTAACACAGTATCTTGTCTTCAACAGTTTCCAGCACCAGATGCTTCAATGGAAAGTGTAAGAACCATGCAGTTGACAGATGTTGAATAATCTGCCCCCCACATTCGGTCTCATCCTGAGCTCTAATTAGAGATTGGCCTAAACCCCGAAGCATAAGTTTACTATCCCTTTCTATCACTTATTCTTCTAGACAAAACTTCGAGACTTGCACATGTAGCATGTATGACAAATAACTACATCATTTGTTATGCTGCTTCTCACACCTTTTTTTATTTTTCAATCATGTGTTGTCCAAACTTCAGATTGGAGGGTCACTGGGGCATGGAATGCTTCTCCAATGTTTAGAAACTCGGTGAATAAACAATAATTAGCGTTTGTGTCAGTGAGAAACAAACTTTACTCAAAAAATTTTAGAATGGTATTGAACCCTTTGGGGATTCTGGTTCCCATTTTCTCTTGTTCAGGCAACCCTTTCACAGCAGGGCCTAAATAGGCAAACACATACATGCTTAACTTTATTCATGAGTGTAGTCCAGCTGAAATTAATGGGAAAATTCATATGATTAAATTAAGCATGTGGATAAGTATTTGCATGATTGAGGCTTTAGTAGTCCAAGAAATAGGCTGGGAGATTTTTTTTTTTATAGTTTGCAAAATTAAGAAATGATTCAACCCATTGAAGTCAATGACAGTCTTCTTATTGATTTCCTTGATGACTGGGTCATACCCTATATGCATGAGGTTAGTGACTTTTTTTTAATGCTGTTTGCTGGACCACTTCCTTACTCTGGCAGAATTAGATGGGGTTCAGAGAAGGGAAGAGAATGATTAGGGGAACATAAATTGAAAAGATTGGGAGCTTTCTTCAAAAAGGACATAAGAGGCTGCATGGTAACAGGATACAAAATAATGAATAGCCTAGAGAAGGTAGAGCTGGAGTTTCTGTTCTCTGCCTCTCATAATATAAGGGGTTATGCAATGAAATGGCAAGGTAGCAAATTCAAAACTTAGTAAAAGGAAAGACCATTTCACAGAACGTGATTAAAGTGGGGAATTTATTGCCACATGGCACTGTGCCAAAAACATAGCAAGATTCAAAGAGGATTGGGCACATATATGGGTAACAAGAATTATAATAGTTAAAGCTAAGAAGTTTGGGAAAGGCTATAAATCCTCATGTTTGAGGATTTAAAATAATCTCTAAATTAGGGATTAGGATGAGAAGTTTGGGGCGGGGAGGAGTTTATCCTACATCTGTCAAGTGTGGGGCTTCTTGTACCTTTCTCTGAAGTAGCTAGTGCTGGCAACTATCAAAGACAGGGTGCTGATCTAGATGGATCATGATTCTGATGCAGTATGGCAATTCCGATATAATACCATCCTAAATTGATCTTTTTTCTGTGACTGGGTTACAGTAGTTAAGATTTGTTTTCAATGTTAACTGGTGCATTACAGTAGTTTAGGCTGGAAATGTACCTAAATGAACTGTTTTTCCTGTGACTGTTTCTCTTGTCCTCACTTGGTAGGAAACTGTAACTGAGGGAGTTCACTGTATCTAAAGGTCTCCCTCTTCTGTTTCTCACATACGCAAACCCAGGTAAGTGTTTGGAGCATTGCTCTTCAGGCTCAAGCTTTCCTTAGAGTAGTTAATTTACTATACTTGTTTTTCCTCTTTGCAAATAGAGATATATACATCGCTATATATTCCTATATCTGTGCGATGGTTATAGGCAACCCATTTTGTCTGTTGCATTGTTTTAGGTGTAATCCGTCTCTAAATACAACCCTGTGCTTTAAGTTTTTTCCTACTTTCCCCCCAGTTACATATCTTGGATCGCCTCCTTCTCTGAGTCTAATGTTCCTTTTTTTTTTGGTCCCACATTCTCTTCTCTCCCATTTGTCTCTGCACTTCTCCCCACTCTAATTTCTCCCTTGCCTTCCTGCACTTGTAAAAATGTCCTTTGATCCCCCATTACAACCCTTCCTCCTCTTTATACAACAGTGAGGGATTTCATCATCTTCATTATACACTTCCAGTACCAGGCTATTATTCACTCTATCACTGACACCAAGCCTTACTATATCTACTCTATGTGACTTTGTCAAACTGAGTTGGGAAATTTAGCTGTTGTATTTTTCCCTCCCCCATACCAGCTTTACCCTACTTTCCTTTCCTTCTCCAAGTCTGACTACTGCCTAGTTAGGAAGTGCTCACAGGACTAGCTCTCAGTGCATCCTCCTGAGTCTGTAATCATGGCTACTGCCAGAAAACAATGCTGTGTGGCATTAAGCTTGCAACTTCTTTTCTTCGTCCTTGCCTGTCAAGGAGAGGAGAGAAGAGCTGAAATCAGATTGACCTCTGGTTCCAGCCTCTTCCCTTCTCTGTTCAATGGAATGGAAGGGAGTAGTGTAAATGAGGATTTACAGGTTGCCAGAGCTGTGTGGGGCTGAGTCACAGGAGTATAAAGGCAACAGTAGTGCTGTAGATCCCGAGGGAAGCCCTTTCAGACTCTCTAGAGGATGTGGCACAGAGACAGAAACATCTGCTTTAGAACAGTGGCTCTCAACCTTTCCAGACTATTTCCCCCCTTTCAGGAGTTGGATTTGTCTCGCATATCCCCAAGTTTCACCTCACTTAAAAACTACGTGCTTACAAAACCAGGCATAAAAATGCAAAAGTCTCACAGCACTGTAAAAAGAACAGGAGTACTTCTGGCATCTTAGAGACTAACACATTTATTTGAGCATAAGCTTTCATGGGTTACAGCCCACTTCATCGGATGCATGCTTATGCTCAAATAAATTTGTTAGTCTCTAAGGTGCCACAAGTACTCCTGTTCTTTTTGCGGATACAGACTAACACGTCTGCTACTCTGAAACCTGTCACAGCACTGTATTACTGAATAATTGCTTATTTTCCCATTTTTACCATATAATTATAAAATAAATCAATTGAAATATAAATAAATATTGTACTTACATTTCAGTGTATAGTGCATAAAGCAGTATAAACAAATAATTGTCTGAATGACATTTTAGTTTGTACTGACTTCACTAGTGCTTTTCATGTAGCCTGTTGTAAAACTACGCAAATATCTAGATGAGTTGATGCACTCATTGGAAAGACTTATGTATACCCCTGGTTGAGAACAACTGCTTTAGAATATCTGACATGATTCCAAACTTGTTTTAAAGTTTCTTATCTTGAAATTGGGCAGGAACTCTCATGCGATTTTTAATTAAATCCTCCAATTTCCCTGGTTTGACTCCAACACACTTGGTGTATCCCTTTCGGCAGGGCCGGCTTTAGGAAGTGCGGGGCCCAATTCGAACATTTTTGGCGGGGCCCTGGCAGGGATGACTTAAAAAAAAAGTGGAAAAAAAGCCTTTCATTTCTTTCATGTATTATTTACTTTCCATAACTATATGAATAATAAAATTATATATTATATACATTGCATCATATATGCTGTTGATTGGCTATTAATGACCGCCATTTCACATGTATGGCCCCCCGCCACTCTCTGGGGGTGTGCACATGTGTGGGTCCCAGCTGCTCCCTGCCCCCCTCATTGAATGAGGTGTGCAGGGTTACTGCCCTGAAAACTGCAGGGCAGCAGTGGACATGGGGCTGTCTGGAGGTAGGGTCTGGCTGCAGGCAGGGCAAGGGGTGTGAGGCTGGTTGGAGATGGGGCGTGGGGCAGGTTGGCTTCAGGCAGGGCCACAGGGGGGTGCTGCAGGGGTTTGTAGAGCTGGAGACAGAGGAGTGGGGGACTGGCTGCCTTCAGGCAGTGGGGTGCAGTAGGGGTTGACTGGAGACAGGGCAGGGGGTGCGGGCTGGGCAGGGTGTGCAGGGCTGGTGCGGGCAGCAGTGTGTGTGGGGGCTGGCTGGCTTTGGGCAGAGCTGCAGGGGTGTGTGGCAGGAGTTGGCTAGAGACAGGAAAGAGGGTTTGGCAGGGGCTGGCAGTGGGCACGGGGTGCAGAGCTGGCTGCAGGTGGGGGGGCGGACTGGTGTGGGCAGGTCAGGGGGTGCAGCAGAGGCAGCTGGAACCCTAGTCCTTTAAGTAGCCCTGAAACCCCCTTCTACCCCGCCCCGGACCTTTTAAATAGCCGCGGGAGCACTGGGGAATGCATAGGGGAGACGGGGCTCCAGGGACTATTTAAAGGACCTGGGTGGTAGAGGCAGCTGGAGCCCCGGGCCCTTTAAATAGGCCCCGGAGCCCCTCACTGCCCCAGGGCTCTGGGGGCTATTTAAAGGGCCCAGAGCTCCAGCCGGGGTCGCGGGGCTTGCCGTGCTCTGGCCAGAGCACTAGACAGGAGAGCCCCATGACCCCATTCTCCCGGCCCGAGCGTGGCAAAGCCCTGCCGCCCCGTTCTCCCGGCCCGAGCGTGGCAAAGCCCCGCCGCCCCGTTCTCCCGGCCGGAGCCCCGGCCCGAGCACCGCAAAGCCCCACCGCCCCGTTCTCCCGGCCGGAGCCCTGGCTGGAGCGTGGTAAGCCCCGCCACCCAGGCTAGAGCTCTAGCTGGGAGAGCGAGGCTGCTCCGCTCTCCCTGGGGCGCTTCGCTCAAAGGAAGACCCCGGAGCACACCGCAGCCGGGGACCGGGATAAGTGTAAAAAAAAAAATTAAAAAGGTGCCTAAGGCGCGGGGCCCTCTTAGGCGCGGGGCCCGATTCCCCGGCATCAGTGGAATCGGCCTAAAGCCGGTCCTGCCTTTCGGATTCCTCACCAAGAGCGGAACAAAAGATGATATTCCTTCCAGGGAACCCAATACAGGTTGTAATGCTTTTGGAAGTGCTAGTAATAGCAATAGTGTGATAGTAATTTGTCACAGTCCCATCCCAGATTTTACAGCGTCCAGTGCATGCAGGGACATAACTTTGGGTGTATAGTCAGTGCTGTGTGGATACTCAATACCTCAAAGTTTATACTGAGTACCTCTATCAAGAGATCGTGCTTTGATATAAAGAGCTCCCTAGTAAACTGGAGCAGTATAATGTCCAGAGGGAAATCCTATTTGGAGAGGATTACTTGCGGCATTTTGATGTTTTTGTTTCTGGATGAAGTTTTTTGAGTTAAAGTTCAGCCCGGAACTTAGTTTAGCAGAACTGTTTCATTCACCCCCTACTCAGTGCGTTTCTGACCATATATTACATGGGCTTTCATTATCCTCGGTATAATTTAGCATATGCTTTTCTTTGGCAACTAGATATTAGATCTCAGCAGATATATATCAGCATAGCTCCTTTGAAGCCAATCAAGCTAGTCTACTTTATACCAGCTGAGGATCTGATGCCCTGTTTTTAGGAGGTGGAAATATCAGTTCTCTAGCCTTTGTTGCCATGTAACAGTGGTGAATCTACAGAAATGAGAAAAATTAAACTATAAAAGACAAGGGTCCACTTAGAATGCACTAACATGTGTGACAGACCCAGACCAGTCGGATACAAGAGTCTGGTAGATGGCAAATATACTAGTCACTGGATGAGTAGTTTTCTGTTCCCTGAGTGACCAGAGCAGGGGCTGAACTAGAGTAATCAGGAACCTGCTAGAACCAATTAAAGCAGACAGGCTGATTAGAACATCTGCAGCCAATCAAGGCAGGCTAATCAGGGCACCTGGGTTTAAAAAGGAGCTCACTTCAGCTTGTGACGTGTGTGTGAGGAGCTGGGAGCAAGAAGTGATGAGCTGCTGGAGGACTAAGAAGTACAAGTGTTATCAGACACCAGGAGGAAGGTCCTGTGGTGAGGATAAAGAAGGTGTTGGGAGGAGGCCATGGGGAAGTAGCCCAGGGAG
>NC_133770.1:142384782-142410419 GCF_003597395.2 Chelonoidis abingdonii
TTTTTTTTTTTTTTTTTTTTTTTTTTACTCAAGACTGAAGGTAATCTTGGATCTTTTTCCCCCTTCCTTTTTAAAGACTTAGGGGAAGGAGTCCTGTTTTTACTTTCATACAGCTCAGTCCAGTAGTAAAAGCGAAGTAGTCCTGGCCACCTGTCGAGAGCCATCCTGCCAGTGCAGAGCCAGACAGTTCAGGTTAGTGAGCAGGAAGGGGAAATGTGCTGCTTGGCATGTTTTTCAGTCACTCAGACTAGTGCATATTGCTCTCCACAAGAGCTGGTCAGAAAAACTTTGATGGAACTATTTTCCATCAGAAAATGCATTTCATCGAGATTTAAATGCTTCATGAAATCACCAAAATATTTCACGCTTCACTGCATTGCCTCATGGGAGTTGTAGTTCAGGTGCCTGATGCCTCTCTCCTCCCCTGTGGGCCAGGTTGCCTGATACATAGCAGCCAGGAACTCCCATGATGAAATGTGGTGGCTCAGGAAGTGTGGACTGTAGTGAACAATGAGACATAATCTAGTTAGAGAGCCTGTGTTAGGGGGCTTATTCCTTCACCTGCTCACTTCCCTGGTCCTTCTTGCATGAACAGAGAGCAACAATACCTAAAGTCTGAAGGTGCAAACAATTCAATGTTTATTGGGGTGAACTTCCAACAAGCATGATCCCAGTTTCCTTCCTCAGTGTCCCCCTTCCCAGCTCTGACACCACAGAGCCTTGCCTGTATCCCTATTCCCATTCCCCACCTTAGCAAAACATGATTCCAATTCCCCCACCCCCATTCCCTGTTCCCACTCCCCCCCTTACTTCCTGATTGACTGCAGACTATATAGTAAAACTTGAGTTCTGCTTAGTTATACCTTAACCAATCATTTTACTGAAATTTAACTAACCAATCCTAGCATACTGTAATGATTATTTAACCAATTATATCTCATCATCTTAATTGGTTTACACCCAACAAAATTAATTATACAGCAGACAGAAACAATCACAGAACCAGACAGAGATTATACAGACAAACAATAGGGAAATAGGGACTACAGTGATAGAACAACAAAGAAATGAGGGTTTTTCACATCCCAGCTATTGATAAGTGAGTTCTTGCCTGACAGGATGCTATCAAACATGGGCGGCAAGTTTGTAGAAATTTTGGGGTGCCCAGAACCCACCCCTGCCCAAACTCTGCCCCCCCCAAAACTCCACCCCCCCACCTGCCCAAGGCTCTGGGAGGAGGTCTGGGGTGCAGGTGCTGGGAGGGAGTTTGGGGGAGGGAGAGGGTGCAGGGGTGGGGCTGGGTTTGGGGTGGGGCTGAGGATGAGAGGTTTCGGGTGTGGGAGGGGGCTCAGGGCTATGGCAGAGGGGTGGGGGGGGGCTGGGGATGAGGGGTTCATGATGCAGGAGGGGGCTCAGAGTTGGGGCAGACGGTGCGGGAGGATGAGAGGTTTGGGCTGTGGAAGGGGGCTCAGGGCTATGACAGAGGGTTGGGGTGTGGGGTGAGGGCATTGGGGTGGGGCTTAGGATGAGGAGTTCATGATGCAGGAGGAGGCTTAGGGTTGGGGCAGACAGGGTGCAGGGGGATGAGGGCTCTGGCTGGGGACGAGGGGTTTGGGGTGTGGGAGCGGCTCAGGGCTGGGGCAGAGGGTTGGGGTGCAGGGGGATGAGGGCTCTGGCTGAGACTGGGGATAAGGCATTTGGGGAGTTGGAGGGGCTCAGGGCTAGGGCAGAGGGTTAGGGTGTGGGGGTGTGTGAAAGCTCTGGCTGGGGGCTCTGGGGTCGGGCAGGGCTGGGGATGAGTTTGGGGTGCAGGCAGGCTGCTCTAGGATAGGGGCCAGAGAGGAGGACTCACCCCAGCCCTTTCCCTGCTAGCAGCAGCAAGCTCTGGGGAAGGACCCCCCTTCCCGCCCTCCCAGCAGCACACTCACCCCCATCAGTGTCACTGCGTGTGCTCCCAAGGCCCCTCTCAGGTCCAGGAATCTCCCTCGCCTCCCCTGTGGTGGGTGCCGGGGGGTGCTGCGTGCGCCTCCTCCACTGCTGTTGCCCCTGACTGTAGCCTCACTGAGGGTGGGGGATGGGCCTGCCTCCTAGCCCAGCACAGGGCAGGGACGGGGGTCTGTGCTGGTAGAGGGTCTCACTGGAAAAAGGAAGGGTCTGAGGAGGAAGGGCAGGCTCAGAGTCAATCTGCCCTGGTAAGGAGAAGAGGTGGGCACTAGGACCCTGCGGCAGCAATTGCTGCAGGGAAGAGGCAGAGATGCTCTGCTCCCTTCGGGACCTGGGGATGTGCATGGGGCCAGCAAGGGGGGGGCTGCAGGACACTTGGGGGAGGTGCAGGGGGGGCAGCAGGTGGAGCCGGGGGGGAGGCCCGGCCCCAAACATTGATGGGAGCTGGGCCCCTGGGCTCTGAATATTGCTGGTGCCCAGGCACCACATGGGTATATAACTTGCCGCCCATGCACTTAGCCCCTTCTGCTTGGATCCTGCCTGGTTGAGACTGCCAGCCCCACACCTGGTGTGTCTGGCACAGAGGGGCAGGGCCTCAGGGTGTTTCTGGGGGCAGGCCCAGGCCTTGTGCTGTGTCAGGGTCGGGTGCAGCCTGACCACTGAGTCTATGTCCCCTCAGGTTGGGGGACTGCAGGATGATCTCCCACCTTTGTGCAGCCAGTGTCCTGTGCTCCCCACAGCCATGCTGGAGACTCTACATTTATTTATTGACAAATAAAACTTGCAGAATTTTGCAGATTTTTTAAACATTGTGCCCAGAATTTTTATTGTTTTGGTACACAATGCCCTCAGGAGTAACATTTGCAGATGGAGAACTGCTTGCCTGAGCTAAGAACAGGCTCTGCTTTATGGGATATTACGTGGATATAAAGTTAAACAAATTAGATTTTATTCTTAACAAGCACTTCTTTTGTTAATGAGATATGAGAGTCAGCTACAAATAGGTTTAAGTTGTTTTCAGGGGACTGGATTGTTGCTGAATATTGTATATCCTGTCTGTGAATTGAGTGTCTATTGGCGTTTGGTCCTTATGATCACTCAGCTGTCAGTTAATGTTACTGGAAGATGTTAAAGTTAATATGAAGAGTTTTGATTCAGGAACTTACTAGAGAAGTCAGCACAGGACATATTTAGAACAATGTGATTGGATGAAGAAACCACAGACTGAACGCTAAAGGCCACTGACAATGTGGGAGGTGGGATAAGGGGAAATCAGAGGTCTGTAGCTCAACAAATAGAGGTCTGAGTTTGTAGTTCATGGACCAGTGTTCTCCTCCCAGCTCTGTGTGTGTTTCATTACGTGTAACTGTTGGACTGCAGTATGTAAATTTGCTCAATTCCTTACTTCCATCACACCTTGTATTTTTGCCCATTCCCTGATCTCATGTGGCTCTTTTGTTCTGCATCCCCCTTGCCTTTGGTTCTGGTTCCTTTACCCTGAAATCACCCATAATCTTTTTTTTAATACTAAGGAGCCCTCTTGACCTCTCCTGCCGGTCTAACAGCAGTAGCATTTTTCTTTCACATTCAAACCAGGGCCGCCCAGAGGGTGGGGAGGGGGCAAGTGGGGCAATTTGCCCCAGGCCCTGCAGGGGCCCCGAGAGCCCTGGCCCAGCGGCGGTCCGGGTCTTTGGCGGCATTTCAGCAGCAGGGGGCCCTTCCATCGCTCTGGGTCTTCGGCAGCATTTCAGTGGTGGGGGGCCCTTCAGTTGCTCCGGGTCTTCGGCAGCGGGGGACCTTTCAGTGTTGCCAAAGATGCAGAGCGACTGAAGGGCCCCCTGCCGCCGAAATGCTGCTGAAGACCGGGACCACTGCCAGGTAAGTACAAGCGCTGCAGCTCCTCCGCTTTGCCCCAGGCCCCCTGAATCCTCTGGGCAGCCCTGATTCAAACTCCTTGACTGAGCTGTCTGTTCCCAGTGCCTTGACTTCCTATGAAGTCTGGTTTGCCCCCTTCTCTCCACTAAGACTGTCTTACTGGGGCCACTAATAACCTCCTGGTAGGCAGCTTCCCTACCAAGGGACCATGGCTGCCTGCCCTTAAGGCCAGGATCTGCAAGATCGTAGGGTAAGGTGAGTGTCTCCCAATCTTCTTCAAATGGAAGTAGAGAGAGAGGCTCTGGATGGAACCAAAGGCCGCTCAGGCTGTGAGCCTCGAACTGGAGTATGCCCTAGCACTCTCTGGTAGCCTGAGATGTCTAGTGCTTTTTCTCTTTTTGTATCCCTGTTTGGAAAAGTTTGGTTAGTTTAAAGGGGCAGGATGCTATTTTGATTTTTGTTGATTAATGGGAAAGCAATTAAAAATCTTTGTCCAGTTTTGTATTTGTTTTCCAGATTTAGTAAATCATCTACTTCCTAATGCATATGGTTTGCATACCATGTCAGGTAATTCAAAATTTAAATCACAGGAACAACTGAAAATTGGCTAAAGTATGTATAATCCAAATTTCTCTTTGGTCACATCATCCCAAACTCTAGCTGATGTCTGAGTTCATCCAGGAGGGATAGAGCATCAATTTTATATATATATGGCTGAAGGATTTTTCTTCAAACCTTCAAAAAACCAACCACATCAACCCCCAAATTTCACCTTTGGTCACAGCTTAAACTCAGAATTGAAAATTGACATCCAAAAAAAAGGGAATGTGTCAGGAAGTGTGGAGTGTGAAAACATGGTGTTACAGGAAATGTTTTTGCAAACTTAAATTGTAATGATTGGTACAAGTAGCATTGCAATACTGTAAACTATATAATTCCATTACCATTTCTCTCTAGAGCATTAGGTTTAATAAAATCTCTCCTCAAAACTGAATTGCTAAAATCTAGCCAGTGCCTGGTCTTTAGCGTGAGCTGCAAATAAATAAACAAAAATAGGCTTTTCAAATCTTTAAAGGCCAAACCAGTCCAATTTTTGTGCTACTGTGAAAGAAAACATATTTCTGGCATTGCTAATGACAACAGAAAGCATTAATTTCTTTGAGTAGCATTAGAATACAGGACTCCTGCAGTGCTCACCAGTGACTTGCTCGGCACAGCTGCCTTCTCAGCTGGATGTTCTGAATCAGCCCTGAGAACACAGAGAAATGACCATAATGCATTTGTTCATTACAGCAATTTCCTTCACAGTGATGGAAAGGTACTGTTCAATTAATACCCTAGCCTTCTGTTTTCCAACAGACTTGCTCCCATATTTTTTTCATTCACTGTATAAATTCAGTCAACTGAAAATGTCTTGGTGCTTGTAATGATGGTACTAGGGAGCTGGTCTTTAAATAGGTCTACTGAAAACGAGGAATAGAGCTAGTGATCATGAGATATACATATTTTATATTTACTATTAGTGGTAAGTGTGTATTATAGATATACAAATGTTTGTACTTATGCAGGTCTCTCTCCACAAACACACAGGGTACTTAATCCGTTGGTCTGATGAATTCTTCTCTGTGCAGAAACTAAGTTGAGGGCAAAAGGGGGTTTATGTTACATCTGACCAGCCCAGGTCTGATCCGGGATGTTACACTGGCTGAGGGACACAAAACAACAGCACTCCTGCCACACCTACCCCAACCATGCCCCGTATACCAAGGGGATGTTTAAGGGAGGGCTTAAATTGGCTGCACTGGCTGTATTACTTGGGGCGTCTTTCCTGCTGGGGGAATCCTTAACATCTGAGTGGTAAAATTTTACACTCACTTTGCACTAGTGTAAATAAGTAAACAAGGTGCAAGGCAGTGGGAAAAATCAGGTCCTTCAATTCTATATCTATTCCAAAATACACAATTCCAGCGGCATCCCCTACTACCATTGTGGGGCAATAGTTTAGTATAGGTTAAGGGGGAGGGGATGAGAAGAGAACCATCAACTGAATCACCAGTACAGTTGCAACACCTATTCAGAAGGGTGTATTTAGCATATTTGTTAAAAGCTCAAGTGACAGAAGATATACGTGGTTTACATAAATGCCTTTGACTCTATGCTTATGAAAGACAAGGATTAACAGGCATAGGATGAGTTCATTAAATATGTTAAGGGTGTGTGTGAGATTTAAGTTTCAAAATGCATCAGCCACAAATGAATACCAGCTATTTTTTAGTGGTTTATATGCATTGCTTTCCACATAACACAGCAGATGCTGCATTATATCTGAGGTGCTGTATCAATTGGATGCACGCATACACAAATGCCATTTATTTCAAAGAGATGTTGCCTACTAAGATTTGCTTTGTAATAGATATTCAGAACATTTTTCTGGGATTTTGCATGATATGGATGGCACATTATTTCACTGGTGTTCTTGATGGGAACAGTGCACAACTGAAGGAATTCCATTAACATTTCATTGGATTAAACAGAACTTTGTATCCAACAGTGTCTGTGGTCGAAGTGGCCAACTCCTAATGGTTTCTGTGAGAGAGCAAAGGGAGTAAGAGGATATGAGGGAGCCAGCTGCCTTCAAGAGACTTGAAGCCTGGAGCAGGCTTGCTAAGTGAGCTAACCAGAGACACTTGGCACAGGTAAGGAACTGCAAGTAGCTAGTTCCTTATAAAAGAGCCAAAGCAGTTGTTTAGGGGAGCTGACTCTGAGCAGAACAGTGACAAGCCAAACCCAGGCTCTCAGGTAAGAGCCATGCCTGGGAACAGATTTGTGGAACTCTGACTTTTTTTGCTTTTGAATTATTGTCTGAATAAACTCAGACCTCTGGGAGGTGATGATTGATTAAGGAAGTGTGTGGAGTCTCTGTAAAGGGAAAAGGCCTAGAATTGTGAGAGGAGGGAGCATGGCAGAGCAGAAGCACCTTGGGCACAAGGGGCCAGGCAACTTCTCTACAGTTTCAAAATATCATTAGTGGAAATTCTGCCTGAGTAAAGACACCAGGGGCTGGCCACTATAATGCAAGTGGGAAACTTCTTTATAGTTGGGCTCTGCTAATAGTGGATGAAGCTATTACAAATACAAATAAAGCGCCGTGAGAGGTAGTGGTTAGGGTTCTAGCTTGGGTCTTGGAAGAACTGGGTTCAGTTCCCAGCTTTGTCTCAGACTTCCTGTATGATTTTTGGACAAATCATTTAATCTATCTGCCTTAGTTCTCCACTTGTAAAATGGGGATAATAGGTGAGTGTACTGTCTCATAGGGCTGTCACAAGGATATCATTAAAGACTCTGAGGTGCTCAGATATAACTGTGATGAGGGAATGGGGGGGCATATAAATACTGATGACAAGTAGCCATATCAGCTGAGATAAGGACTAACCCAAACACTTGAGGTCCAAAGAGATTTTTCTTTATATTTTGTGTACCTCTTTGGTCCTGGTTCACAGTGGATATTTACATATATTCACCACATGTTACTCTGAACACTGGAGGCAAATTCATCTCTGGTGTAACTAGACTGACTTCAAAGGGATGATGTAACTACCACTGATTCCAGAGGTCCCTGCAGGAGTTGCTACTGCAGAGATATTCCAGCTCCGAAGGATGCCTCTACAACTGTCTAACCTGCGATGAGGAGGGTATGTGGGGCAGAGTAGGTTCAACAGATGGCACAGCAAAGGGCAAAGAGAGATGCCAAGTTTCCATTTTCACTGAAGATGCTCCATTTGCTGCTAGGGAGTTGCGAGAAGTGACCGGCAAGTACTTGGAAGTTGTCCACCTATCCATCTGCCAGCTGGCTCCACTTGGGTCAGTCAGCACCCTTTGGAGCTGTGGGAGCAGCACAAGGAGTTGTTGCTCAACAGAGATATAGCAGAGAGCTGCAGCCCCTCTTGGTGGCGACTAGTAAATGTGGCAATGCAAAGAGAGAGGGAAGAGGAGCCATACCACTGTAGGCTTGTGATAGAGGCGGTGAGCTGAGGGCCCAAGACAGTATAAGTAGAAGAACTGTTTAAGAAGAAGTTTATGGGAGTGGGCCACTTTGATTCTGAGTTTGGGAATCCACCCAAACATTGTTATGCCCCTATTCAATGGAGTTGTGCTAGAGAAGTTTGGTTATGGCTTTTGTCTGAAAGCAAACAATGACAAATGCATTCAAAACTTGAGCCAAATTCACTCAAAACTTGTGCTAACCTCAGTGAAAGTTTTTTTGGCAAACCTAGGCCAAGTTTCACTTGATTTGGAGTTTTGTCACAAGAGTTTAACACAGCTTTATTCTCTACTTCCTGGCTTCTGGCTAGACTTGAGTTTTTCAGTCAGGTATGGAACCTGATGTACTAATAGTGTAAGAAGCTATCATGATAGTTTCAACTAATCCAGATCAAGGAGACACTAGAAATCTTACTAGGCATCCTAATATTAACATGAAAATTCAATTCTGAACCTTTTTAAAGTAAGATCTATCCATTGAAAGAAAAGGCACTGACTGTATAGTTAACAATTTCCCTTCCTTTTTCCATAGGCCTAGATTTTAACTTGGATTACACATTGACACAGGGGAATATGAGCCCTCCTTAACCTCTACCCAAATGTATCAGTCCCTAATCACTCACTTACTCCTTCCTGGAAGCAGCTGCATCAGGAAGGGAGAGAATGGCTTGCTGGCTAGTGTAACTGAGCTCATGTGTGGTAAAGGTTGGAATTTACTGCTGATATAGGCCAGCAGTAAATTCCATCTGTCTAGGAGGGAAGAGGGGAAGAATTGTTGCTCAACATGTGTTCCGGTCACAGTAGCTCCTGGGTCAGCACATCTTGCTTGGGGCTGTGCCGAGAGTCACAATCTAGCCCACAGTGTGGTATTTTTTGGGTTTTTTTTTTTTGTTCTCATTACTTATGTTAATGAAAATTTTAGAAAATTAAGATTCCGGTACTGAGAGAGAGTAGCATAAATCAAATCTTGGACCAAACAATGTGTGTCGCAGGGCTTTGCTCTACACATCTTTTCCCTAGGCTCTGCAGCCACGAAGTATGCAGAGGGCTCTGTGTTCCCATGCTTGGCTTTTCCCAGGATGGGTTTAAGCAAATCTGGATTCCCCTGCCAACTAGAAAATTGGGACCCTGGGATACAAAGTCTAGAAGTCAGCACGTGATCTCTTGTATCCCCCAAATTCCTATGCCACAATGCTGGAGCTGAACCCCCTCCCCCCGACCAACAGGAGTAAGGAGAATAGAAAATATGTCCAGATCTGCTCTGACAGTTTGTGAAGTACATCAGGAAAAATGGCTGAAGAGGAAAACAGCTGGTGATGTGTCCTAGAAAGGGTCATGAAAGAAGAGGAGAACCTGAGCACCTTGGGGAATTAGCACAACATAACAACAGATCATACACAGCACATCATGTGGCAGTGGAGCTGGAGCAGTAAACATCATGCTAGCTTTTCAACCTGTCCCTGCTGGGAGGAGGTCCCGTCCATCAATGACTGCAGATTTGGCAGTGTTGTCTGAACCAGCCCTGATTTCTCCCCTGCTTTGTCTGCTGTTGCAGTGGAAATGCAGAATTTCCATTGCTTTTGGGTCTTCGAGTCTCAAGGGCACAGGATACTATTTACTTTCTTAAAATGCATTGCTGAAAGAGGACTATTGGTGTGTAAGTGTACATCATAGATTAAATTTTGTGTATACACTTGTATGCATTTTTATCTATATATGTATAATATTTTGAGGCTGTCTAGCATACTAATTTAGCCACCTGTTGTAGCCTCTCTGCTGCACAAATTAGATTGTCTCAAGGGAGCCTATGCAGTTGATTGGGTCTGCCTTGTTACTAAGGCAACCATTTTCCTCTCTGCTATATGATTTAGACAGTGCTTATAACTCACATTCACCAGGCAAGAAATAGAAGGGAAGAAATTGGTCCAGACCCTGGGGATATCAGTACTTAATAGATGCTCGTAGCACACTTATTTATTCAGACAAGGATACATTTCCTAAATGTTAAAGTACTGAAGCAAGCAAAGTCAAATATAACAGCACACGGTGATGCCGATAAAGACCAAATTAAAGGTGAGGAATAATTTCTACTGCAAATAGAGTATGAATCTTAAGGGAAACAGTTATTCAATATACTGTTCATATTTCATGTGACACTGTCATTACACATACCAGCAGTTGTTCTTATCAAGGACAGCTATGCCCAGGGACAAAAATACGTATGCAAGGAAAATCCAGTAATGTAGAGCAACATTCGCCAGCCATATCCACAGGGTGGCTGTGCGGTGTTGCAGAATGGTTGTTTGTTAATCTCAAAATGGAAAATGCTCTTCCCTGGCTGCTTCCACCTTTTCTAATAGTGATTTGCGCTGATTCAGAATATTACAGATGAGGGGTGCAAATTCCCTAAAATGTGAGGTGGTTTAGCTACAAAACGGGCCTCTTAGAGTCCTTTAACAACAATCCTATCTATAATGAAGCCAAGTAGTGTAAAGGACAAGTAACTGGTGTGCAGCACTTAATGCAGAGGGGGAGCTACTGCAGATACCGATGGACTTATGGGCACTGTGGGCCCGATATCTTATCTTATCCTTTTTTTAAAAAAAATAAAGCTTGAGATGCACATGTGAAAGCCTGTATACATATGCACAAGCAATTACACAATTGCACGAACATATCTGGCATCTAGGCATATAGAGTCTGATTTACATGGACACCCACCCATAAACAGAATTCCTTCTATAATTTTGTGTTTGGTGGGATCAACTGAAGTAATGTTTGACGTCTTTTTAGTATTTGTACTCACCATGCGAAGCAGGCACAAACTTGTGGGTATACTTATTCGCAGATGCAATACTGCACTTATGAAAGTAGAGAGCAAGCTGAAAGTCAGGGCCCTCATGAGCAATCTGAATGCTCAAATGAGTTGTGTATGCGACTGTAATTTCTCACATAAATGTAGGTGGACAGCCCAAGTGCCCTTTCTTGTGTGTGGATCTCTTTAATTAATTTGAACCTATGTATAACCAAATGTGCTAGGAGTTGGACTTTTTAGTCTGCAACCTGCCAAATGGCCAAAGCCATTCTATAGCCTACCACATCCAATCCATGGGGGAAAAGGGAGGTTTCCGAATGCTGGTGCTGATGTGGTGTGGGGCTAATGGTGAACTGGAGGCAGCTTCTGGGTGCTGCAGTTGTATTTGGGCTGGATGTGGAGATGCTGGGTGAAGTGCCAGCTGTGGTACTGGGTTGTCACTACTTTCCTCTTTCCCTGCCCACTCAAAGCAGAGTTGTAGTGTAATAGTGGTTGAAGAGGCTAAGGCCAGCTCGGGAGCCTTTAGAAGTATGGACGTCCCTTTCCACAGATCTGATTAGGGGAGAAGGAAAGTAGAGCACCACTGTGATGGGTTTGGGGGGTAGAGCAGAGGCATGGTAGCAATGGTAAGATGAGAGGTGAGGAAGTTCTCCTGACCACTCTGACTTTCATGGAGTCCTAGCAGCTGTGAAATTCTACCCATTTCTCTTCTCCTCCTCCTCCTCCGCACCCATTAGATGGCCAGATATGACCCGGTGGGTAGCACTTTGGTTTCATTTCTAGATTAGGCCCAAAGATTGAGAAACACCACTGCATACATTTTCTGGTGATGGAACTAACTTTAACTATCAAGCTCTCATTGAAAGTGTCTCCTACAGCCCATAAATATTGGCTGACAAGTTGTGATGGACATGATCAGATTACCGCATCTCAAAGGATTTAACACATAGGATCAGAATATTGGTCTATCAAGGCCAATTTCTAAGTAGCAGTACCCAATACATAATTCTTCAGGAGTCCCCCCTATACCTCCATTCCTAATGCAACTATTCTGGTAGGCACCAATATACAAAAATCCCTTCCTTGAAACATGAGATTTGGTAATCCTTACATTACTTGCAGTAGGGCCAGCGATACATATCATAAAATGAACCAGGTCTTGTTAAAATGTAGTCAAAGTATATGACTTTCACTCTAAAATGTGTGAAGAAACTATTTTATATTTATTCTAAAGCTTACCTTTCCATGTAAAATGGTTTCATTAGGAGAAATGGTAAATAGGTATATAATTTTTTTCCACAACACTTCACAAATTTTAAATTCCTAATTCAATTGCCACCCAGCACTTGGCTCTTCGTGAAAAATACAGAAGGCTGGATTCTCTTCTCACATTTTCATGCTACTGTAACTTTGGCTTCTGTGAAATTATTCCTGATTTGTAACTGTGTTTAGTGAAAGGGAGAATCAGGCTCAGAATTGATTAGTTTCTGCAATCTGTCAAACCGAATTTCCACTAACAATCTTTGTTTTCTGTGGACTTTTACAAATCTGACCTAGATTTGAGAAGTTGAAAGTGGAACGTGAACAGTGCACTGAATGTTGGTGAACTCCCTTCCCCTTTGATGTAAATGGAATTATTTTCTATCCCACCTAGAATGCTCCCACTCATCCAGCTTGTTTTATGAAACTACTGCTGCACATTAGGTTGACATCATCTTCATTCAGCTCCTATGTATTTTTCCTGTGCTGCTCCTATGTATTTTTCCCCCACTGAGAGAATCCTATAATTTCTCAGACCATTGGTGTATTTTGGGAATTTAGGCTATTTTTCCCAATGCATGTTACCTTACATTTTTCAAATTACATATGCCGTTGTGCTGCACAACCTAATGCATTAAAATCCATCTGCAGTTTCTCACAATCCTCTAGATTGTTACTATCTGAAATAACTTGCCCACTGGCATTATCAACAAGCTTCAACAGCCCATCCAATCTCTCCTCCAAAACATGAATACAGGCAATAGCCTTAGTCGCCTGTTTCCTAATGGTTGACTGTTTTTAAAATTCCACATTTTGCTTTTTTACCCTACACGTGTTTATTAAAGCTGTAATGAAGAAAAAACAGGGCTTAATTTGACCTTGACTTTGAAGAAGTAGGCTGCATGTGAATTGGCTGTCTCCATTTCTCGTGGAAGTAGTACTCTCCAGGGCCCAGCTTCAACAAGGCATTTAACCATGTACTTAAGTCCATCCCTGTTAGGCATGTGTTTAGGCACTGTAACCAACTCCAACTGTAGTGAATGGGATTTAACGTGCTGAAGTGCTGTGCTGAATAAGAATAGACTGTTCGATTAGAATCCAGGCTCATAAATCTTATATTTAATTTGTTTCCATTTTTATTCAATAGAGAGATTAACATAAAACTTGGTCAGAGTGTTGTATAATTTCCCCCCCACACACACACAATTTCTTGTAGCTCTGGTGTTGTAAATATTTAAACACACAATGTATCTATTTTTGACTTCCTGTCTGTTCATTCTAGCACTAACCCCCTATAGGTCCATTAATTTAATAGACATACCAGTAGCACAACTGGAACAAGCTCTGCTTACTATAGAAATAATGTGGCACCAGGAGAAAGTCTGTGCATGGCCAAAGGCCACTTGGGTGTCCAATCCCAAGGGGATTGGCTACATAAGGGGAGCAGATCCTAATGCTGACACGTACATGATGCCAAACCTATTGTAAGTACCAGTAGGTTAGGGTCAACCATAGTAAAAACTGAAATAGAACGAAGAAATTTGAGGGTGCTGCATAGCTTACCACAAGAATGGCATGACAATTAATCAGGTTGTATATGGAGTTGTCTTTGTAGGTTCAGCACCATGTGATATTTTGTTTGTCAATGTGTAGGTATACTCTGTAGGCAGCAATTCCATATCTAAATAAAGTGGTCAGATCCAAGCAGAACAGTCTTTTTACTATTGTTTGTATGATCAGCTACTGAAACTTTTTCTCATGACAATAAGCATTTCTCTAAGATCTAGTTGCTATACACTTAGTCTTGCATGTTCTGCTTATTTATCTGCAATCCTGGCAACTGGAGATTCTTACTAAGGTTACATTGTAGGCGGATGAGGGCTGAAGCAGGACAGAGGCCTCTGGTTGTCTCAGACATTCCTGCCACTGGGTCCAGGACTCCCTCCTGTCAAGATTCATGGGGTTGCTGCCTGCACACTGGTTCCCCCGTGTTAAAAGATTTCACTCATAGAAATCTGTCTAGGGTGTTAACGCCTCCACTAACAAAGTTCTGCAGTGATGGAGGAGTGGTGGTGGGGGCAGGAGCAGTGATCTCTAAGAGTCCCTTGTCACAAATCTGCACGCAGACTGCAGCCTCGTGTCATCTTGTGCTTGGACTAGTGAGACAGAAGTGCAATTTAGCAGCTGTGGCTGCAACTGAGAAGTCCTTTTTTAGGGTTCCCTCTGCTTATCCTGAATGAGAAAGGAGCCTGTGTATAGGGCACCTTTTCTAGCCATCTCAAAACTGCATCTCCTCTCGCACCCCCCTCCCCGCCCCGCTGGATGGCCATGTCCAGTGGGATCACTTTACATATGGTCAGAACATAAACAGCAAAGTAATGTTCAGCACTTGGAATGTTAACACTTCCATGCATTCTCTGAGCAGGGACTGGCTTGAAAAGTAGCGCCATAATAACTAGAGAACTTGCAACATATGATATTGATATTGCTGTACTAAATGAGACGCATCAGGCAGATGAAGGCCAACTGGAAAGGAAAGCAATCTGAAGAGAGGCTGTCAAGGCTGATTCCCCTACTCTGGCACTTTGAGTACAGAAAGTTGTGGCCAGCAAGGATTTTAAGAATGAATACTGGCCGCTCCAGGTGTGCATTAAACTCCCAAGGTTACAGCTTCTCTCTGATCTTGGATGGGTAGATGCTACCATCACCGAGTCAAAAAGCCCTTTGAAACCAGAAAGGCACACTTGGGAGTTCCTTCCTGTGGGGTTCTCTCAAGCCCTTTCACCCCCACTCTGGGGAAGAGCTGAGAGAGAACAGAAATCAGCTGTTGCAACCAGCTAATTAAACAACATATGCACAAACCTCTTAGGACACCTCCCCCAGAAAATCTTGTTCTTAAAAGTGTGATAAATTTACTCCTCTGCCTTGTTGGGTCCTACACTTATTGGCAGATTTGTTCGCCTCAGAGATTCATGGCAGCCCCCCGTTTGGCCACTTTTGCTAGTGGCTCAAACCTGCCATTCACTCAGCTAACCTCATCACTGGCCATCATGGGGGAAAAGGCAAGAGAACAATTCCCCACAGTCTCTTCTGATCCACCTAGTGGGTCAGGGAACAGGCCAGAGACCTTGCCCCTCTGGTGGATGCTCCTGTGTTGGATCAGGAGTTGGGAGCTTTGGAGGGAACCCGGGCCTGCCCTCTACCGTGGATTCCAGCTCAGGGCACTGTGGACTGCAGCTGTCTAGAGTGCTTCCTGGTACAGCTGCATGACAGCTACAACCCCCTGGGCTACTTCCCCATGGCCTCCTTCCAACACCTTCTTTGTCCTCACCACCGGACCTTCCTCCTGATGTCTGTTAATGCTTGTACTCCTCAGTCCTCCTGCAGCACAGCCTTTCACTCCCAGCTCCTTATACACACCTCACTAACTGGAGTGAGAGCCTTTTAAAACCTGATTAGTCTTAATTCTAGCAGCTTCCCAATTGGCTACAGGTATCCTAATTAGCCTGCCTGCCTTAATTAGTTCTAGAAAGTTCCTGAGTGTTCTGGAATAGTCCCTGTTATCTTACCCAGGGAAAAGGGACCTGCTTCACCTGGAACTAATGTATCTATCTTCAACTACTATCTTGTAGCCATCTGACCTGACCCTATCGCAAATGGTAAACCTTGTTAAAAACCAAAGAAAGAAAATACATCTGGAACTTTGGTTTTTTTAAATCTAGCAAAAGCCTCTTACAAAAATTAAACATCAGGAATAACAACGAGGAAATCCTGGCACATTCATTAGAAGAAAAGCGCATTTTGCACTTGACAAAATGAACCCTCTAACCGGAGGGGAAAAAAAAGATTTATCGGCTTAATGCTGCAATTCAAAGGTGGCTGCATAACATCAAGAATCAGTGGTGACAAGCAAAGCCCATAGAGATCTAAAGTTTTGCTGATCAACATGGCATGAGAGGCTTTTTTGTTGCTTGGAGGGGGAAAAAAAGCCATTTACAGGCCAAGCTCAAGTGGCACAATGCGTCTGCAATCCCACGACAGCTCCATCATTCTTCAGGACAATGTAGCCTTCAAACAATGTTGGAAGAAGCATTTTGAGATTTTATTCAGAGAATCAGAAGTCCCAGCTACCACCATCAAGTCCTTTTCTCAGCATTCACTAATAGAACCTCTTGCTGACTCCGCATCTTGTGAGCAAGTTTGGTGAACCATCACTCAGACTAGAAAAGAACAAAGGTGCCAGGCCCAGATGGCATTCCCTTGGAGGTCGTCAAGCTGGTGGAACAGCACTTGTGCAAAAACTTCAACTTCTTTTTAGAATTTAGGTTAATGAGGAAATTCCATTTGACCTAAAGAATGCCAATACTGTGACCATTTTTAGGAAAGGGGACTAGTCAATGTGCAGGAATTACCACGGCATTGCTCTCCTCTCCATTGCTGGGAAGATCTTTGCTCACATCCTTCTAAACAGTCTCTTCCTTGTCGCCAAAGACATTTTCCCAGAATCCCAATGTGGTTTCTGGCCATCTCTGGGCACCACCAACATGATTTTTGCTGCAAGACAGATCTAAGAAATATAGAGAACAAAACTAGTCATTGTTTCTGGCACTTATTGACCTAACTAAGGCCTTTGATCCCATCAGTGATGAAGAATTATGGAAGGTGCTGTCTAGGTTTGGTTGTCCATTGAAGTTCATGTATGTTCTCAGGCTACTTCATGATGGGATAACCATCACCATCCTCAAATGGGTGCAGATGGACCCATTCATCATTTGTACTCGTATTAAGTAGGGCTGTAATATTGCTCCAACCCTCTCCCCGCATCTTTCTTGCTGTAACCTTGATTCTTATGTGTGACTGCCTTTCTTCTGGAATTGGGATTGAGTATCGTCTGGATGGCCAGCTCTTCAATCTGCGGCATCTCCATTCTAAAACTAAAGTTACCAGGACTGTTGTTACCAACCTTCAGTATCTGATGACAGTAATATCCTCATGCACACAGAGGCTGACTAGCAATGCACCATAGATCTTTTCTTAAATGCCTCTCGTAGCCTGAGACTTTCCCTCAACATTGGATAGACAAAGATACTCCACCAGCCTGTCCCAGCACAAGTTGCCTCTGTTCTCCCACAAATTGTCACTAGTGGTGAACCCCTGGAAAACATTGAGCATTTCCCTTATCTTGGTAGCCACCTCTCCCAGACAGCCCGTTCAATATTGATGTACAGTGCCTTCAGAAAGTTCTGAAAGGCATCTGTTGTGCCTTCAGAAAGTTGCTTAATCATGTCTTTGACGGAGATCTGCAGATGGAAACTAAGATCCTGGTCTACAATGCAGTAGTCATCCCCTCTCTTTTATGGGTGTGAGACATAGGTGACATACTGAAGCCATCTTAAGCATCTGGAGTGGTACCAACAGCCCTGCCTTAGGAGGATTCTATATATTAGATGGGAAAACCATCACACGAATGTCAGCATTCTTTCTGCAGCTAACACCTTTTCTCCACTTAGTCATGGTAAAAGGATCCACAGAGGACAGAGGAAATGCTACAAGGACACACTGAAAGTATATCTTAAGAAGGCAGGCATTGACTCCAAGAATTAGGAAGAGCTGTCTGGCAATAGACTGCAATGGCGTCGCCTCATGCATCAAGCCTCAGCCCATTTTGAAGAGAATCACTTTGCTCAAGAGACTGGGAAATGGCAGCAGAGGAAGGAAAAGGTGTAGCATCCCAGCCAGCAGTGGTGCGCTCTCCAAGCAACCACGAGCCACATATGTAGAAACATCTGTAAAGCGCGGATTGGACACCTCAGCCATCTTAAGTCTCAATAACTTTCTTACCCCAGCAGACATCCTCGTACTGAGGGATAGCTGACGACAATGACATTGTAGGAGCTACAACATTAAACATTCCATTGTACAGTAGAAACAGTAATAACACACTCCATGTTATGTGGATATTTAGTTGTATGCCCTTTGAGTCTTGGAGACACTTTGCTCTTGAGAAACTTGTACTCTACAAAATGCCTTTTGGCATATGCAATGTATTACATATTGATATCCAGGTGACAAGCTTCTCATGCGATAAGGTTTATTTATCATGCATTATAGACTGCCTCACCTGCATTCTGCTTAATAATCCAACCTCCCAGGTTCAAAACTCTATGCAGCTTCAAACAACTCCCATTGTTCTGTACGATTTTGTTACATGTTGGAGCAATATTTTCTCCTTCCACTCTCAAATTATAATAGACAGAGCTCAGGAAAGGTAATACTGTCCTGTACCAGTGACAGATTTCATGTCTGCTCTCTCAGAACTCAAAAGGGCTAGAAATGGAGGTTGGGATTTTAAAGACATCTACAATATTTAGAAACCACTCTAATGAATATTAATCTGCTTTGAAACTTTCAACCAGTAACTTGATACTATTGGAAAGGAGAGCTTCCCAATGGGCTGTACAGAATTGGCTTCCAGCCCTGGAAATTCATGAGATCTTGTACATCCAAATCATCTTTTTTAGATGTCAGTTAACTTTTCTGTGCCCTGTATATTTGCACTCATGATACTAGGGGATCTGCAATGAGGCTAAATTGCTTTGGGATTTTCTATGATAACTAAGGAAGCCTGTTTTTTCAGAATAAATGTAGTAAAGTACCAATAGCCTTTAGAACTTCTAGGATATTTACAAAATATTTTGCTGTCAAATGTTCTGTAGGAGGCTTGATGTCCCCTACTGTCCTTTTCGTCATCTCTTTTGAGAGCCAGGCATGCATGGAGTGGTCTCCTTTAGCTGAGCTCTCCACTAGTTAGCAAGATAACAAATTTACAGTGTATACTGAATGTGATATCTCGTAAAGCTCAGAACTGTCATATCAAAACCAATATTCACTGCAGTATGTAAAAGCCCTCAATGTAAACAAGTGCTGTTTCCAAACCAAATCTCAACTTTCTACCTCTGGCCATTTTGGCAGTAGTGCTGTTTAAAACAAGGTCACTCTCTCTCTTTTTAAAGGTTAGTACAGATATTTAATTCAACCTGCTAGTGAACGGTTTCTCTTTTTTTGGAAAACTTGACAGAAACATTTCTTTATTTGGAGAAAAAGACATCCCACACACAGCTATGGAAAGTTACAAGTGACTGAACTACAGTTGTGGTTTAGGATTGAAACACTGATGCATTCTTAACAATAGTGGTGGCTACTACTCCTATTGTTTATGCGTAAATATATGAGATCTGCAATTGATTTTTATGTAACTAATTTATCCTCTAAACTCTTAATTTCATAGAAAAGTTTGCAAAATGTTTCCTCAAATACTTCCATGAGAGCAATGGCCCATTGCACAGTATTCGGGGAGATTTGTGTACAGGGTAGTCGTTAACTATTTATTTCAGCAAAGTGTTAAAATATACCTTAGACCATTTGTAAAATAGGACTTTGGATTTTGGTACATCGTGTCATTCCTTATGTGAGCATGTGGGGGACAGGGGATATGGTATTGAGGCTCTGCCTTGCATCTTGTAAAATTATTTACATCTGAGTAAAATGGGTATACCACTAGCATTCTGATGTGATAGAATTTCACACCCACTAGGTACAAGTATAAATTACTATATAAGATGCAAGTATGCAGTGTTGCTGGAGCCATGTCAGTCTCAGGATATTAGAGAAACAAGGTGAGTGAGGTGATAGCTCTTATTGGACAAATTTCTCTTAGTAAGAGAGCAGCTTTCAAGATTCTCAGAGCTCAAGTCTTGGAAAAGTACTCAGAGCATCACAGCCAAATATAAGATCAAACCAGGGTGTGTAAAGGAAGTTAAATTTGACCTCTTTGGGGGGAAGCTCACTGTCCCCTTCCCATCCCCCCAGGAGCAGCTTGCTGCCCCTCCCTTCCTGGCCCTGGCTCAAGCCTGATCTTTCACCTTGCTCTGGGCAGAAGCTCAATTGTCCCTCCCTCCATGCTGCCCCAGCCCTATCAGGAGCTCAGTCTTTCCTGCCTCTGGGGCCAGAGAAGTTCTGTGTCCGAAATGATTTTTTTGGGGGAAGACCCTGCTTGGCCGCACCCCTCCCCCCTCTTCCTTGCACACACTCCTAGATCAAACAGTTTGGCAGAAGTAGTTAGCACATATTATTATACAGGACCATTCAAGGTGAAGTGGAATGCTAACACCCCTGTAGTCAGAGGACAAAAAGGGGGATTACTGAATTAGAGATTATTTGTAAGAAGCCATAAATGGTGTCTGAAGACCATGATTTTCAGTGTCTGGCAAAACTATGAATTTGAGTCCCCAGGCTCATCTTTTGAAGGTGTTGTGCAGGTTTCCTTTTGAGGGATGAGGACTGATACCTCCAGGGGCAGCTCTAGGTATTTTGCTGCCCCAAGCATGGCAGGCAGGCTGCCTTCGGCGGCTTGCCTGTGGGAGGTTCCTGATCCCGCAGTTTCAGCGGGGCACCTGCGGGAGGTCTGCCAAAGCTGCGGGACCAGTGGACCCTCAGCAGGTATGCCACCGAAGGCAACCTGTCTGCCACCCTCACGGCAACTGGCAGAGTGCCCCCTGTGGCTTGCCGCCCCAAGCATGTTCTTGGAGCTCTGGTGCCTGGAGCCGCCCCTGGATACCTTGTATATAGAATGCAAACACTACACAAGCAATTGTCGGTCTCCAACACTGCTTTTTAGCAGTTAGTATTCTGATTCTTTCTGAGTATGGTCTTGTCCTCACGGCGGGGAGGGGAGGGGAGAAAGAGTATTGCTAACATGTTTAAAACTGCCTTGTCTATGCTAGTATTTTGTGTTAGCACATGCTAATGGCTAAGATAAAGTCTAAGTAAAAACTGTTAGCGAGTCATTGGGTGGGGTGGGGAGCGCAAACCACGCACATTTTTTGCCTAGTATAGACTGACTTACCAGGTCATAGAGAACAGTTGTTGGTTCCCTGTGGATAAGTTCTTTCTGCTTAGAGACAAGGAAATTAAATTCATACTTTTGCTGCTTGACCTTACTGCAGCATGTTAGTATTGATCAAACACTCTCCTGTTTTGTCTCCAGGAAACTGCAGGGATGATCTTAGACACTCTAAAATGGTTCAAATCCTTCCTAGAAGAAACTTAGAATATATAATGGGCAACTGTTCTTGCTTCTCCAGACTCATCACTTGGAATCACCCAGCCCTGATTTTTCTCTCACACATTCAGGCCTGGTCTACACTATGCGTTTAAACCGAATTTAGCAGTGTTAAACCGAATTAATCCTGCACCCGTCCACACAACGAAGCCCTTTATATCGATATAAAGGGCTCTTAAAACCAATTTCTGTACTCCTCCCAGACAAGGGGAGTATCGCTGAAATCGGTATTGCCATGTCGGATTAGGGTTAGTGTGGCCGCAATTCGACAGTATTGGCCTCCTGGCGGTATCCCACAGTGCACCATTGTGACTGCTCTGGAAAGCAATCTGAACTCGGATGCACTGGCCAGGTAGACAGGAAAAGCCCCACAAAATTTTGAATTTCGTTTCCTGTTTGCCCAGAGTGGAGCTCTGATCAGCACAGGTGGCAATGCAGTCCCGAATCCAAAAAGAGCTCCAGCATGGACCGTACGGGAGATACTGGATCTGATCGCTGTATGGGGAGACAAATCTGTTCTATCAGAGCTCCGTTACAGAAGACGAAATGCCAAAGCATTTGAAAAAATCTCCAGGCTATGATAGACAGAGGCCACAGCAGGGACTCAGCACAGTGCTGTGTGACAAGCGTAACGGAAAGCCAAAGATTCAAATGGACGCTCATAGAGGGGGGCGGGGAGGAACTGAGGACTCCAGCTATCCCACAGTCCCCGCAGTCTCAGAAAAGCATTTGCATTCTTGGCTGAGCTACCAATGCCTGAAGGGTCAAAAACATTTTCCCTGGTGTTTCAGGGTATATGTCGTCAATTTACCCTTTCCCCCCCCGAAAGAAAAGAGAAAAAAATCATTTATCGCCTTTTTTCAAAGTCACCCTATGTCTACTGCATGCTGCTGGTAGATGGAGTGCTGCAGCGCTGAACAGCAGCATCCCCTCCCCTCCTCGGTGGCAGACAGTGCAAAATGACTGATATCCATCCTCATCATCATCCCGTGAGTGTTCCTGGCTGGCCTTGGTGAGGTCAGTCAGGGGTGCCTGGGCAAAAATGGGAATGACTCCCTGTTATTCCTGGCAGACGGTACAGAAGGATTGAAAACAGTCCTCATCATAGCAACTGGAGGCTGAGCGCCTTCTCCCCCTCCCCCCTTTCATGTCTAATGAAGATTCTGTACTGCCTGGAATATCATAGCAGCTGGAGGCTGCCTCCCTCTCATTTTATCTTACTAAAATTTCAGTGTTTCTTATTCCTGCATTCTTTATTACTTCATCACACAAATGGGGGGATAACTGCCACGGTAGCCCAGGAGGGGTGTGGGAGGAGGGAAGCAACGGGTGGGGTTGTTGCAGAGGCACTCCCTAGAATGGCATGCAGCTCATCATTCCTGCGGGATATCTGGGGCTCTGACCCAGAGCGGCTGTGCTCTCTGTTTCTCTAGTAGACTTGCCCCATATTCTAGGCAAGACTGACTCTATTTTTAGGCAAAACATAAAGAAGGAAATGGAATGACTCCCCAGGTCCAGTTTTGTCCATGCGCCCCCGGCTGACCTCAGCGTGGCCAGCCAGGAGCACCCATGACAGCAGCAGATGGTACAAAAAGATTGATAACCGTCATCGCCAATTTCCAATTGTAGATGATGATATAGGGCTGGTAACCGTCTCTGCTACCTTGCAAAGGCGAATGAATGCTGCTGTGTATCACTGCTGTACCGCATCTGTCAGCAGCATCCAGTACACATACGGTGACAGTGACAAAATGCTAAACAGGCTGCATGGTTGCCATGCTATGGTGTCTGCCAGGGCAATCCAGGGAAAAAGGGCGTGAAATGATTGTCTGCCGTTGCTTTCACGGAGGAAGGATTGAGTGACGACATTTACCAAGAATCATCTGTGACACTGTTTTTGTCCCATCATGCGTTGGGATCTCAACCCAGAACTCCAATGGGTTGAGGAGACTGCGGGAACTATGGGATAGCTACGGGATAGCTATCCACAGTGCAATGCTCTGGAAATCGATACTAGCCTCAGTACATGGACGCACACTGCCGAATTAATGTGCTTAGTGTGGCTGCGTGCACTCAACTTTATACAATCTGTTTTAAAAAACCGGTTTCTGTAACATCGGAATAATCCCTTAGTGTAGACATACCCGCAGTCATCCAGAAGGCTCCGTGCACTGTCTCCCTATTAAATACAAAGTCCAATCTGAGGTATATGGTGATATTCAAAGTCTTCCATGAGATCAGCCCTAGCTACCTAAGAAATTGCTTCTCTCATCATGACCACAGCCTTCCAGAACAGCAGTAATCCACTGGAACCTTGAACCTATGGCTAATAGGGGAGGCTCATTAACAACGTAGACAGAATACTGTCAGAAGCTGGGCCTAAACTAGGGGATTTACTCCCACACAACATAAAAATGATGCCAGGACTGAGTTCAGAAAGAAATTCAATACTTGTATTTGAGTTAGCTTTCCCTTGAGAATGTTGCTTGTACATATACCAATTTTCTGACCCTTCATAGTCATTTTTTTTTAAATAAAGCAGATTTTTTTAGATGCTATTTTCATCAGAACCATTTAAGTACCTAGAGCAAGAGAGCTACATGAAATATGTACTTTAACAGCCCAGATTATATTTGTAACTAGTGACTTACTAAATCAATCAATACTAATACTGTAGTAAAAATGCATAACATTATATTGCATATAAATTGTGCAAGATGCGAAGAAACAATTACCAGCAGCCCCCACTAAATAATAAGCTGGCACCACCAGTATTTGCTTTCAGAGGATGTGTCACTGAAAACACACTTTGTTGCCAAGCGGCTATAGAATGGGAAGCACTAGGCTCAGCAGGGAGTATCTCCTCTGCAATTCCTGTGTGCTGGCAGAGCTGTTCCTCAGAAGCCCTGGTGAGTGAATGTGTCTTTGCTGCTGAATTGCTGCTTAATATCTGTCACTATTCAAAACTGCAATCTGTAGGAGGTGTAAATATTGTAACTGAATGTAGTCTATTAATCCTGTGTCTGTGGCCCTTTTTCGCTTTCCTCGAGACAAAATAATCCCCTCCCAATGTACAAAGCTTCCTGGCCATGTAGGAGCGATAACGGTACTCTAGGCAGTGGGGAACTGCTATCTTTCTCAGAAGCCATCTGTGTACTTACCTGTCAGCCACACTTTCTTTTCATCGGATACTGTTGCTAAGGAAACTACCTCCTTTATATGTGTTCAAAGTAGCAGCCTTATTTTGGAGTGTGAGTCTGGGACTCTAGCCAGACACACAATTCCAAAATTCAAGACTACTGCAGCTTGCTTAACCTCTGCAGGGGCCAGAGATGTATTACACGGCATTATTAGCTTCCTCCTTCTCACTTTCTCCCCCCTCCCTGGGCTCCCAAAGAATCTGGAGCAGTACCAGGTCTGAGCTACGGATATGGAGGAATCTCTTCCAGTTTCACTGTAAAGAAGTGCTAGTGATTCAAGTCACAGCTTGGAGGATAATTCCAGACCATTTTGAAATTCTCTAATGCTGCTGTAATAATGTAGTGTAAAGAGAAGCAAATGTTAACCATGAAACCAAACCAGGATAGTACTTTTTTAAAACCTATTCCTCACTGAAAATATTTGACTTAGGCTGAGCAGATAAGTTCACAAAAGATTGAAAACAAGCCTGAACTGTGTCCTGTCCGTTGATTTTTATTCAAAGCATAAGCTGTTTAAAAATATATGCTGGTTCTCAGTATAAAACTGCAACAAGACCAGAACATAATGGGTCAAATAGCCCTCTCCCCTCAAGAGATTCAGCGTTCCAGACATGGCTGCTATATCTCGCCTGCTCACACGACCTTTCAATGGACAGTAGGACTACATAAGCTTACTATTCCATGACTGACACCCACCTTTGCAGATCTGACTGGGGGAAAAAAGCCACAGTGGAGCCATGTTGCTGCTGAATTAGAATGTAGTTTAAACATTGGAGGCATGTAATCTCACAGCACACAAAGCTTTAACTTCCTGAGAGTGGGGGCCAGCAGAGTGTCTGCAAGGTTTGCTGGGTCATTGTCCTCCTGCTGCCATAGAGGGCTGTGTAACCTCCTCTGACTTAAACATTACTCAGGGCCGTCCTTAGGCATAGGCAGAATAGGCAGATGCGTAGGGCCTCACTCTGCCTGGGGGCACCACTCTGCAGGCAGCCCAGACAGATGGGAAGCAGTGGAGCATGTAAGAGCAGGGCTTCTGGGTCCTAGAGAGATCATAATGCTGCACAGTCTGAGCAATGGGATTGGCTGCTGGGGTCTCTGGGAAGGGGAGGGGGAGGGGTTGGGGAAGGAGCTCACCTGTGAGTGTGACTCCCCCCGGCTGAGGTGAGGTGAGGCAGGCTCTGTGGCTCTGGAACCAGTATCCTTTGTTGTCCTCCATAACATCCATTCTTCTCCCCCCCTGCCCCACGAAGCACCCCACCTTTTTCCCTCCTCCCCAGGAGCATCCCTCTCTTTCTCCTCCCTCCCCTCCATCAGGGCTGGGTTGGGTGAGGTGCTGGAGGGTAGGTGGGGGGAAGAGACTGGCTGGCTGCCTGCTGAGGAA
>NC_133770.1:142412755-142513657 GCF_003597395.2 Chelonoidis abingdonii
AGTGTGCTTAATTAAGTTAAACTGGTTTTAATAACGTGAATGTGGCAAGTTTTCCAATACTGTAAGCTTATGTTTGTGTTGCTAAGAGCAGATCAGGCACAGGGGCACCAGTTTAATAATCTCGCCTAGGGCACCATAAATCCTAAGGACGGCCCTGACATTACTGTTGCTATATGGAGGTGAGGGATAAAATGGTCCCCCTTAAAAATAACCATACTGCTGAGCTGGATGTGGAGGAACACAGACATCCCCTGAAGATTGTTCTCTGCACAGATGGGAGAAGAGGACCATGGACTTGGGGAAGGAGAGGTCACAATGACTATCAAAAGCAAAGATGGCTACCATGGCTGGAGCGAGGGAAAGATATGGGTCTGTCAGAAGGAACAGGAATTTTTTTGGGAGCAGACCCTGTAAAATAGGAGGAGAGGGGAATCTAGCTGGTCATGAAAGAGTTAGGAGGGGGGAAAGCGTAAAAAAATTGGTGAGCATCCTAACTTTTGAATAATTTCCCTAATAAGGCCCTGATCTGCTAAACTCTTACTCATGTCTTCAGTGGAATCAGTATCCTTTTGCAAGTCACCATTTGTAGCAACTCCAGCCTTTTGTGGTTCATCCATTACATTGACCTGTGAGCAGGAGCCTTGTGCTTTAGTAGCTAAAAATCATTTCATGTTCTACAACATTGTGTTCCCCCTTGATATTCTGGCTGAGCCACTTTTATGGTGTCGATTTTGGGCAACTGGGTTTATTTAGTGATGTCAGAGGCTTTATTTAGTGTCTGCATACCTCATCACAAAATCCACCCACAATTTAAACAAAATGCAGCTTTTAAAGCAACAATATCTAGTAGTATACAGGCTAATAGAAATCTCAATTATTTATTTTTATGGAACCCAGCAATGCTTCAAGTGCTGAAATTGCTATCCAAAGACAGTGAGCTGAAGATAGTATTACTGAAACCGTCAAAAGGTATGTAGATAGCTGAGACTTCTGGCAGGACTCTCACTAGACTGTCAGAACCCCTCTTTGGCAAGCTCCAAGGAGTTGTGTGGGTTTATTTGCTTTCAAATTTTGGTAGAGAGGAAGGATGGGCCAGTGGTTAGGAAGCTTGCCTCACTTAGAAGACCCAAGTTCAGTTCTCTTGTCTGTCACAGACTTCCTGTGTGACCTCAGACAAGTCACATAGTCTTTCTGTGCCTCACAGTTGGGATAATAGTAATTCCCTACCTCACAGGGGTGTTCAGGATAAATACATTACATTGTGGGGTGCTCTAATGCTATAGTAATGGGACTATACCATACTACATGATGATACATACAGTAACAGCTGTAAGCAAGTGTTTGAGAAAGTACTGGACTGGGCCTCAGGAGATGTGAGTTCATTTCTTCGCTCTGCCCCAGGCTGAATGGTCTTAAGCAAGTCTCTTAGGCCTCCAGTAAACCAATACACTTAAATACTTAAAATTAAGCACATGAATAGTGCTTCTGAAGAATCAGGATGTACATTTTTATGCTTCAGTCCCCCCTGCCCCAAAACAGAGAAAATTGATAGTCCCTTTCTCCCACCTACTGTCCCATTAGATTGTAAACTCTTGGGGGCAGGGGTTGGCTTTCTATGTATTTACACAGTGCCCAGCACAGTAGGGCTATGATCTCAGTTGGGTCCCTTAGGTGCTACCATAATACAATAATAGCTATAATATGAAGATTCAGAATGCATATCTTGCCTTCTCAGCTCACACACACTTGACCCTTGTGTTCATCCTGAAGTAGAAGAAAATGTCTTGACCATAAGTAAATAAAATGGGACATTTTACATTCTTCTTGCTTACCATGTTTAATATTCTTACAGTACATAAAATGAAGCACTCTGTAGGCACACTGGTGTATGCAGTTTGCATTCAAGAAGGAACCAGACAGACACAGTACACTGTTTAATTCTGAAATTCATTTCTTCAGTCTGTTCTGAATGCATTTCACTGAAAAATGTGAATTTCTGTATTCAGCTGTCTTACCTGATTCTGTTATAAAGATGGCTGAGCAATCTCTGCAGCCAGATGGTTACTTTTTACTCCCATGACTGAGCTCTTTCTTCCATTTCCCAGGGCTAGGAGATCTTCAGACATAAATAATAGAACTGATTCTTTTTGAACTTTGTTATTCATAAAATTTGCATCCAGTCCTCTGTGCTCTCTTGTCACAAAGCACATGATTGCAATTACTGCCACACTCCTTTCCCACTCCAGCTCTAGTTGTAATGTGGGAATATCTTACACGACATACTGATAGGTAAGTGTGCTGGAGACAAGACGTGTTTGTGGGCACAAGGGGGCAAAAGACGAGCTCAGCTTTTAGGGGAAAAAAATGTAGCCACACATACTTCAAAAGTATTTCTAAAGAACTATTGCCTAAAGAAATATGGATACTATATATAATATAAATGCACATAGCCATTATAGGGCAGCCTAACTTCTTGATAGAAGCTTTTACAAATTCCCATATTGTTCCTATTAGACAGCACCCAAATCCTATGATATCTGCCCTGGGTCCCAATGAGTCTAGTGCTGGCTGTGTTTGGCAGACCTGCTGAAACCTGTTCCCGGACCCCCAAGAGGCCTCGGACCCCTGATTGAGAATTGCTGCTTTAGATACCTTATATGTTACCCTGCAAGATAAATACTCTGTAATATAGGTTGGTGTAGTGAGTTTGTCAGATCAGAAATGAGGGTTGTTTGCAAAGACCAAGGCATCCAATTGCTTATCCACCTGATCCAGTAACATAATTCCTGTGTTATGACACTTAGATGGGTAAAATGTTGTTAGCTGAATAGGGTACTCTAATGACCACAAACTATTAGAAACTTGGCTACAGAGTTCACTCTAATGTCATGCTAGGACATTGCTTGTATATACACACACACAGGGAAAAGCTGCATACTGAATTATCATTGTTATTTGTAGCAGGTAGCTATTTGAAAATGTCTTGGTTAAGTATTGCTCTAGCCTAGCTCATGGGAGCTGAGATCACAGCACAAAGTGGTAGGACCACAAAATGTCAGATAATACTGCTTTACAAACAGCGTGAAGTGTAATAGTATTGGAGACATGGTGTCCAACAAAATAAATAGAGCTGTAATTGCTGGCTGTCTCATTTTAGGGTTCTGGTGATATAAAAGTCACAATAGTAACGTATGCAGTTGCCAGAAACTTTAACTTAAAATTCAATTCCAAATATTCATGGAGGCAATTTAAAAAACAAACAAACAACATTTGCTGTCCTGCTATGTTCTGCCCCAGGTTAGCAGCCAACTTCTTTGACAGTAGTTAGTGGTACTATAGAATATTTGATTGACAGGCTAGCACAATGTCCAAAAACATGGCAAATAAGCTGGATCATACCACATCCATCTCTATACCACTACTGGAGATGGACTGGGTGACTATAAACTTCCCAGTCTTAAATCATCCCTGCTTAGTGTTCCCATTCCCAAAGTCATGGCCAATATGCTTTGGAGTGAGACTTCAGGAGACCCCAAGTGTGATGTGGTATGCATGTAAGAAAATTAACTGGTGAATTGTTAATTCCAGGTATGCCGTGAGATCCAGTTGCTCCCCAGTAATGAAGTGTATCCTAACTCTCTCAACTGGCATCCTGCCCTACTAGTCTTAGAGCATTCAGGTGCCATAGCTGTATCTCTTCAGTAACTGTCATTTATAGCAATGCTGTTATGAGCTGGGAAGCTGGAGGACTAATAGTAGGATGAGCAGATGTCCCGATTTTATAGGGACAGTCCTGATTTTTTGGGTCTTTTTCTTATATAGGCTCCTATTACCCTCCACTCCATCCTGATTTTTCACATTTGCTGTCTGGTCACCCTAATTAATAGTGGCATCAGTTTAGTGAGCTTCAGCTCTCAGGAGGGTGGTATTTGTACTTGGGTCATCCAAGAAATGGCACTCTTCAAGCTGTGTTCAGATTCATCTGCCATCAATAGTTATTTACTATTTTTTCCACTGAAACATGAGACCAAAAAATGGTTGTACATAAAAGTGTATTTTGTTAATTTGCAATGGCAAAGTTTGATTTGAAGACCTTGTTGTTTTTTTTTAACAGCACTATCTGCTTCTTGCAAGCTTTGCTATCAGTCTCCAGACAAATATAAATATGAAGAGCAGCATATCAGCTAATAGTAGCAAACAAGAAATTAGCAACTGAGGTCAGATCTGTTGCATTTACGAGATAGGACAGGAGAGCTGAAAACCATGCAGAAAATTAGCATTAAGCTAAGGTGTACCTTGTGAAAGACTTGTGCTGGTGTGCTGTCTTTTACAGCTTTATTAACTGACAGTAATGTCTAATGGTTTCAGGGATGCTACAGTTGGCAGCTGAGAGAGCAGTTTAATTTAAGTCCTTATTTTCAGTTGCTTCCCCCAAGCTTTTTTTTCCCCCATGGAAATTTCTCATGCCTGCTCATAGCCCAGAGTGGAATATTTATAGAGAGCTTGAAAAGTCCATTCAGCCATTTCAGAATTAGTCAAGCATTAAAAAACAGTGTTTTCCACCACTTAAGTTATTTTTCAGATTTTTTTGGTGCTTGGATAACTCAGACGATTTGAATTCAAACCTTCAAACTCAGAACAGGCAAAGCCTGCAATGAGGAATGCGCATTTTGCTAAGTTAGAGTAAATATAACAGTGACAAGCTGTCCCTCCTGAGCTAGTTCTCCATCTTTTAAGACTACATCTGAAGGGTATGGCAGACTTTTGGCTATCCATTGGCATCTCCAAATTCAGTCTGTATTTTAGTCCCGTAGCATGCAATATCTGAATAGTATGACAATCTTTTACACTCAAGTGAACATTCAGTTCAGTGGTATTAAACACATGACTATAGACTGTATATACTGTACAATGGTAAGAGAATTTCTGTAGTGCCTTTTAAAATTTGAGTTAAATACTGGTATGTATTTCGGTCATGATATAAATCAGGTACTTGGTAAACAAATCTTCCTCTAGAAGTTAGGGATGTGTGCGCGCACTCAGGCACTGGAGAGTTAATTCAGTATATGGCAGTGGGGCTACCAACAACAACGCCAACTAGCTGTGTTCCCAAACCGGTTTCATTGTCCATTAGGAATTGGATTGACACCACGGATTTCAGACAGGTCACCGAAGAGCCATGAGATCTTTGGTTCAACACTAAACAGGGTTGAATTCAAACTGGTGACCCAGAAGTGAAAGACCATTGATAATGCGGAGCCAAACATGCAAGATATCCAGACTCTAATCAACAGGTCCCATACTCCTACACTAGGTTTTTAATGGATGAAATAAAAACTACAACCACAGTAATAGAGTTAACCTTATTTTTTGAGCTTCAGTGGAACTATTGAGGGGCTGGAGCACATGACTTATGAGGAGAGGCTGAGGGAACTGGGATTGTTTAGTCTGCAGAAGAGAAGGATGAGAGGGGATTTAATAGCTGCTTTCAACTACCTGAAAGGGGATTCCAAACAGGATGGATCTAGACTGTTCTCAGTGGTACCCGATGACAGAACAAGGAATAATGGTCTCAAGTTGCAGTGGGGAAGGTTTAGGTTGGATATTAGGAAAAACTTTTTCACTAGGAGGGTAGTGAAGCACTGGAATGTGTTACCTAGGGAGGTGGTAGAATCTCCTTCCTTAGAGGTTTTTAAGGCCCGGCTTGGCGAAGCCCTGGCTGGGCTGATTTAGTTGGGGGCTGGTCCTGCTTTGAGCAGGGGTTGGACTAGATGAACTCCTGAGGTCCCTTCCAACCCTGATATTCTATGATTCTATTTGCCTTAGTGAGGCAACTAGAATTTAGCTCTGATTTAACATGTAGAGATAGTTAGTTTCTATCTATAAAGAGAACAATGTGTTCAAATGTAGGATCCTAAAGTTAGGCACCTAAATTTATATTTAGGCATCTAAATAAAGGAGACTTCTAATTAATGCAGATGCTTATCCTCTGGAAATCAGGCCAGTTATTTAATGTAACTTTACAATCTCATATTTGAAAAGTTTGTCCAGACCTAAATAATGCTTGTATTGTGGAGGTTTTCACAGTTAAAGAAAATCCAAAGCCTTGGATGTCCAAGGCTTCCAGAGACATCTACACTGGACACATGCATGCTTAAACACCACATTTGCATGCACACTTTCTGATGTCTAAACACATAAGTACATGCAAATATTTGGGTCATTTTATAATGAGACTAATTACAGAGTAATTTTATAATTATCTGTATAATTATTAGTGGTATCATACTGTAACAAAATACAATATATAAATGAGAATAACTAGAGTGTAAATACAATGAAGCTAATATAGCTGGATTCTAGTAGTATGTGTTGTCATAAGAACAATAAAGGTAGAAGTATAGTGATGCATGTAATCTCCTGGTAATATGAATTGGTGGTGTTAATAGTTAGAAAAGCGAAACCATGGTGTAATAGCACTCATTGCACTGTAACTAAACCACAGATACCATTCGAAGGCATGGCTAACTTTGATAACCTGGTCCTAAATATATTCAATGTCGACGAATGTTTGTAGCAGTAAGAGTTAATATCGCAGTTCTTACAAAACTCTTTTTCAAAAATGGAGGTACCCTTCCCCCTGCCATCATCCCGTTCAGAGTATAACTGCCTGCCACTATTTTTTAAACTTTAATTTTTGTTTTATTTTTTCCCAGAGGGTGATATTTTACACCAGTAAAGACAACTTTTAAAACTCTCTTTCATCCAGTAAAAGTCTGAACTGACTCCAAGTTCCTTTATAAAAATTTCAGTGCTGTCTCAGGCCACGTCTAGACTACGCGCCGTATCGGTGCGTTAAAATCAATTGCTCGGGGATCGATATATCGCGTCTAATCTAGACAGGATATATCGATCCCTGAGCGCGCTTATATCGATTCCGGAACTCCACCAACCCCAACGGAGTTCCGGAATCGACATGGCGAGCCGCGGACATCGATCCCGCACTGTGAGGACGGGTGAGTAAATCGATTTTAGATAGTCGACTTCAGCTACGTTATTCACGTAGCTGAAATTGCGTATGTAAAATCGATTTTACCCCGTGGTGTAGACCAGCCCTCATGCAAAACTGTGTGTGGGTTTTGATCTACAGCTATTTTATCTTGTACACAACCTCCTGAAAGAGGAGTGATGCTGGCAGATAACCAAGTACCATGACATCATATAAACATAACTTTATTGTTTTCGTAAGGAGTTGTTTTGATAAGGAATGGGTGCACTGTCTGAAGTGTTGCAAACTTCAGAGATTGAGGGTTTTGCCAAATTAGGGTCTGCTCCTGGAAGATGCTGTCAATTGGAGTATAAAATAGTCAGTACCAGAGGTGGTTCTTGGCAACTCACCTAGTTTGTGAATTGCTTTCCTGCAGTTTTTCAAAGCTGATTTGGTTAAAATGCTTCCCCCCACCCCCAGCTAGAGTGAAGTGTATGCCATGCAAAAGGGTCTCTCTCAGCAGTTGGATTGGCACTAGTGGGTGCTATGTCTATGTGATACATCCTGAGCCAGATCTTGATCTTCTAAGAGATGAGTTATCCCCATGTGCAGGAATAAAAGACATCAGCCTCTACAGGACTGAGCCTGAAGATACTCAGGCCAGCATTAAAGGGGATGTGACACAGATTTGCAGAGGAGACAGACATGCTGAAAGGAAAAAGGAACTCATGCAAACAGTTCACAGATCAACCTCCCTACTTTCAGTACGTATTTTTGTCCTCTTCTCTCAAAAAATGGAGTTTAGGGGTGCTGTGCCTCTCTCTCTTATCCTTGTTCTGGGGGTAATGCTTCGCCTTTGATTCCTGTCTGTAAGCTCAGTTTTGTAGCTGTCAGATGGCATTGCAAGCAAGGGCCACTCAGTCCCTTCAGCATCCGCCCAGGTGTTACTCAGCTAGGGAGACTTAGCTCTCAGGGCCTCTACTGCCATCTATGCCATCTCACTCTCCTCCAAGGGAGGTTGGCCAGGCTCCATGTCCATATTCTGATTTTAGGCTGCTGTTTTCAGTCAAAAAATCAAGTATGCCCTGCTTGTCAATTCAGCTGAAGAAATTGGTGAAGTCAATGGGAATCTTTCCATTGAACTTAATGGATTTTTAGAGAGCGTCCTATGTGAAATTGCTTAAGCCTTAATACATTACTGGCGTGTGAACATCTGTGATCTGCTTTATTTTTGGGTATAAAATGATGGAAAACATCCTATTAACAATTCTCTATGGCTTAGACAATGAAGCATTTTCTCCCACTCAGCCTCTTGCTTAGGCTCTTGGGGAGGCCTCCTTTATTGGTGCATCTTCTAATGAGGTATTTTAATTACTCAAGGAAATAATATTAGTGAAGTAAAGCATATTCTGATTTCCAAAACAGAAAAAAGTCAATATGTGAATCTCAAACTAAAATCCCAGTCCTCTCTAGGTTTTAATATAAAAATGAGCAAATGAATGGAGGCTCTTTGATCTCCTAATAAATAATACTATAATAAACTAAAAGGAGATTTAATTTAATATGAAAATGTTTATGTAAAGTAGATTTCCTGAGTGCATTTTAATTTTCTGCTACTGATGTTATATTATAATTACTAATTAGAATTATGGAAAGCTCCCCCCTCCATATAAATTTGAAGTAATTGATATTCTTGTGAAATGTGTTGATGAATAAGATCAAAAAGTTCTGTTAACAGAATCAGGCAATGAACCTACATTCCAGTTAACAAAAATAATACCGATCTTTTTGTACATTACTTAAACCATACAAATGACCTTCCCTTCACCCCCTTCTCTAGTTGTAAAGAGTTGACTGTTACAGCAACAGTGAAATGCCTTTTGAGCTTTATAAGCTGTGAATAGATCAAGGCCACCTGGCTTGGTGGAATGGCAAAAGAAAAAATAACTCAGGCTGGCTTGTTTGTTTAACAACCTGGGGTTCAATGGGGGAACAGATGCAAGTATAAATTCAGTCTTGGCCCTCCCCTTTCATAAATCTTGATTGCTAATATTTTCAATATTTACTTTTATCTCAGTGAAAACATATAATTTCATGGCTATATTTGATAAATGGTGCAAATCTGCCTCGATCTTCTTTTAGCGGAGGGCCTTTGTTTGTTTGCATTTTGCACTGAATGTACAATGTTTCTCTTAAGGTTAAAGATTTAGAAACATGAGCAGCTGTTTTACATGCTTTTGCGAACAGCAAGCTATGCTAGAGATGGAAATAGCTGAAAAGCTCCACAACGTAGGCCCAAGGAAAATGAGAACCTTTCTTCTGAGAGGTATTTGTCTGTGTTCCAAAAGAAGAAACCTCCTTTAACCCTTGTTTTGTCTAAAATGTACACTGCTAAAAATTTTACAAGCATTTAATAAAAATGCTCTATCAGTGACTTACATTGCCTTAGTCACAATAAATAGATTGCTAAGGTAGTAAAGGACAGTAAATGTAGGCTTCTGTCTGTTCTACATAACATCAGTTCTGTCTGGACAACCTGCTGTAAGTGGGGTTGAGGAGGAGTGATTCAGGATCAGCACGTGGACATCCATAACAACTTGTGGGTGTGGAACATAGGGGGAACACCCTGCACCCCCATGTTATAATATGATCGTGTGGTATCCAGTGCAAAGTTTGTCGTGTCAGGTGTCTTCAGAAGGCTCATGATGCACTGAGCATTATTGTTATAGTAATGTTATAGGTTAATGTTTATAGTTATGAGGCTTAAAATGTGTCTTCATGGCTTAAAACAAGCCCATGCAAAACTGTCCAGGAGCAGAAGGGTAGTTCACACCTCATCAGGGCATGTATGGGACAAACTCAGCCTAGCCTCACAGGATCAAAGGACACTGACCTAGGCAACAACAAAGGATCTGTTGGACTCTCGCATGAGTCACCCCCCTTCCCTTGGTCAGTTTGGGACTACGATGAGATAATGCTCATCTGACTCTGAAGTTGGGGGGCGGGCAAAGCCAAGAGGAAAGAAAGAACATGATAAAAGGGAGAGATATTTGCCATGCTCTCTCTCTTCCACCTCCATTTATAGTCACTACCACCAAGCAACTGAAGCGCTGATCAAAAGGGAGAGCCTGGCTGAAGGGCAACCAACCAGCCTATGATGAGAAGCATCTAAGTTTGTAAGGGCATTGAAAGTGTTAAGATCAGCTTAGAATGTGTTTTGCTTTTTTCATTTGACCAAATCCTACTTGTTGTGCTTTGACTTATAAACACTTAAAATCTATCTTTTGTAGTTAATAAATTTGTTTATTCTACCTGAAGCAGTGTGTTTGGTTTGAAGCATGCCCGAGACTCCCCTTGGGATAACAAGCTTGGTGCATATCAATTTATTTGTTAAACTGATAAACTCATATAAGCTTTCAACATCCAGCATGCATAACTGGACACTGCAAGATGGAAATTCCTAGCGTTGTGTCTGGGACCGGAGATATTGGCCATTTGGTTGCACAATGTAAGCAGTGGCTGGCCAAAAGCAGTGGCTGCTCAGTCATGTAGCTGGGAGCAGCTCACATGCTAGAGGTTGTGTGTGAACTGCCTGGGAGTGGGGGTTCTCACAGCAAAGCAGGGTAAGACTGGCTCCCAGAGTCAAGGATTGGAGAGACCTAGCAGATCACTGGTTCAAATAACACCAAAGGAACATCAGGGGAAAGTGAGGACATCTTGGTCAAAACATTGACTCTCGTTTTGGGGGTGGGTGGGCAAGGTAATGACTTCATAGACAGCCTTGATTTGACTTCTCAGAAAAGTTCCCCTGTTACACCATGTTATGCTGTGAAAATGTGTTTTTTGAGTGTGCATGACTGTGCCTGAAGGGCATGTAAGGGAACAGCACTTTATGTCCCTTCCAGCTCTTCCTCTGCTATCCATGTTTTCCAACTTTGTGTCACACTCACTGCTCTGTCTCCCGAGGTCTCCTCTGCCTTTGCATCTAGTCTCCCTAATCAGGGAGGTGTGTTCCTGTCCCAGCAAGAGAGGGACTTGACATTCTGATATTTCCAAGGTAAAAACAAGCAAATAAATCAACTTAAAACACAACTCATGTTTTAGGTACCAAATTTGCCTCACTATAGGTTTTATTTTTTTTTTAACTCATGCGTGCATGGCAATTAGTGATGGATGAACCTCAAAAGACCCGACAAAGTGGGTATTTACTCATGAAAGCTCATGCTCCAATACGTCTGTTAGTCTATAAGGTGCCACAGGACTGTTTGCTGCTTCAAAAGGTCTAGTGTTCAGGTTTGATCTGGATAATCAGTCTCCTAGTTATTACAGAAATGGAATGAAGGATATTTGGTCTGACTCAAAACCAGTTAAATAAATTGGGCTCTCCTCATTGACTTCAGTCCCCCTGTGAGAACACGGAATAAATAATCCAAGTGTGAAATTCACCCCTCTATGGCAACCCCCATTTAAGTGATACATAAGAATTGTGGTGGTCCCTGCAGTAGGGTGAATTTCACCCAGGAGAGGCAGGGCTGCCCAGAGGATTCACGGGGCCTGGGACAAAGCAATTTCGGGACCCCTTCCATAAAAAAAAGTTACAATCCTATAGAATACTATATTCTTGTGGGGGCCCCAGTGGGCCTGGGGCAAATTGTCCCACTTGCCCCCTGCTCTGGGCAGCCCTGAGGAGAGGAATTACTTGGTTCTGGGGCTCTAGAATTGATATACTCCCAAACTAGACTCCCAAGATGACAGGCAGCGCGGGGGAGAGGCATGCTCATGAAGATGGTTCTTGAATATGCCATATGTGGGGGAGGATCCATCAGGTAATCAATGGAGGGTGCAAAGAATCATGTTATGCAGAAAAACTGAGAGTCTCTATCAAATATTTCAATACCTTCTGAGCCAGTCTAGCTTGTAGAACTGAACCAATATGTTTAGTTTACACGTTACATTTTTTACACATTTGCATGGTTCTTAATAATGCAACAGTTGTCAGTGTTATATATCTGTTTCTCAGCTGTATTTTACCAATTACGTCTCTTACAGTACACATCAGAGACAGACATGAAAATCTATCGAATATCACGTATCTGCTTCATCAACAATCAGTTTCCAAAAATAGCAGTTCAATTTTTGCCTCACTTTTCGTATAGTCTATTTTTTCAGTAATGTCTCTTCACCTCAGCCTTAGGGTGTTTGCTCGTAGTACAAGTTCATTTTCAAAATATCCTGAGTTTAATGCTATGCACCAGGTGTCTTTGCTATCTGGCAAGTTGGCTGTGCTTGACATTTTTATAGTTTCTATATTTTGTCATATTTTAAACGTGTAACATATTACATATTACATATATGGTAAGCAAGATTTTCCAGTGCCAAACAATGCCTCTAAGATTTACCAATGTTTATAATCTATTCTGTCTCTTGGTATTATTACAGGTGGATTTGGTATCAGATGTGTGACATTTAGATTATTTTTGTCACAGTTCAGAAAAGCACTTAAGCACCTGCTTAACATTAAGTGGGTAATCAACTGTTTTCCTGAATTGGGATCTTTTGTGAAGAGAATAGAATGTTAGACTGTGTTTTCTCAAGTCTGAAATGCTGCCATGATGGCTCACATCTGTCCATGAAAGTGTTTTAAAACATGCTGTAATTCAACGCTGGGGTAAAAAAAACCAAAAAACCAATAGAACACTGTTAGACTTTATGCATCAGTTTCATCAGTTATTTATTATGCATCTGTATTTTATAAATCTGTTCTCACCAAAATATGAATCAGATATTGCACATATTGGAAAAACACATTTAATCACTACTGAAAATTGTTAACCGTTTAAAGACTATAGTAAGCTTTTAAAGATGCTGTGCATTGTTAATACTAAACTGTTTAACATATTTGTGTGTAAAGTTTTTAAATACATGAACATATGATAATGTAACTGTGCGTTAGTTTAAACTCCATAGGAAATGGAAAGATAAAAATATTAAAATCTAAGTATTAAATTGCTCAGTGTGTATACATATGAAGACTATATATTATGGTGTTGAGTAAGTATAAAGGTTTCATCAGCATGCATTTAGGATGGCTGCCTTACTCATGAAGCTATGAGTGAATTTTGCAGGTCTACGAATAAATCCTTTTACGTATTCCATGTATACCATACTGTGATGCTTCCCAGGGATACCCAGAGTTGTATGGTATCTCACAATCACCTACCCTCAGGCTACGTCTACACTACAGGATAAATTCGAATTAGCTTAAACCGATTTTATAAAACAGATATTATAAAGTCAATTGTGTGCGTCCACACTAGGCACATTAATTCAGTGGTGTGCGTCCATGGTGCGAGGCTAGCGTCAATTTCTGGAGCGGTGCATTGTGGGTAGCTACTGTAAAATAATGAGGCCAATAACATTGATTTGCGTCCACACTAACCCTAATCCGATATAGTAATATCGATTTTAGCGTTACTCCTCTCGTTTTGTAGGAGTACAGAAACCAATTTAAAGAGCCCTTTAAATCGATATAAAGAGCAGTGTAGTATGGATGGGTGCAGCGTTAAATCGATTTAACGCTGTTAAAATCGATTTAACAGCGTAGTGTAGACAAGGCCTTAGTGTGAAGCAGCCTTGTCTGTGCCTGCTGTAGATCAGCTCCCTGAATCTACCACCCTCTGGCAATACAGGTGTTGCTCTCCAGGCCTCACTTCCTCTGTGCAGATTAGGGAATTGCACACACCAACCCCCAAGCCTGCTCCAAGCATTCCTTATAGTGTCCAGCCCTTTACCCACTGAATACTCACAGGAACATCAGACATATTTAGAGTGAAAACAAGAATACCTTTATTATCACAGACTCAAATGATAATGAGTGAGAATATTGGAAACAAATGGTTACATAGCAAGCAAAATCACAACGCGCTTTCAAAAGACTAAACTTAATAAAAGTTTCAGAGTAGGTTATATATAGGTTATATATTATTAATATAGGTTAACATCCTTCTAAAGAAGTCTTATCTCACTCAATTCCTCTTCAGCATTTTCAACTAAAGCTAGCTGAGATCCCATTTCTGTGAATGTAAACACCTTGTATGTTTACTTTCCAGGTGCAGCATGAAGGGGTGTCATCTTTGCCTTCTAGAAATTCCCCAAAGTTCACAGTCTTTGTGCAAAGACAGGATAATCCCCTGCAGCCCTTTTTTTTTTGTGGTGTTCCTTCCCTGTTGACTTCACAGCTCTTCAGTAATGCTTGATTTTGCATGTAAAAGGACATCCATTGTATTAGCTTACAATGCTTAATTAATGTCCTGACAGAGATACACATTTCTTACCTCCTGTCTGAGGGGAAAACCTGTTTTTTCACCTTTGCTAGTGACTAAAACTTTGATACAGACTTTAAAACCATTTGCAGTATATTTACACAATTCCTTACATAGTAGCTGTTTATGTCTGTCACACTAATCATCAATATAATTGTGAAACTAACTTTCATTTGTGATCCTCCCATTATATCCTTTTTTATCTATAATGTTTACACTAGACTTATTGAGATTACTGCATCCCCTCTACACCTTGCCAGCTGGCATTAGGAGGTTCTTGGATCTCACACATATGTCACAGAAAAACTACAGTATTTGATAAATTATTTAGAAAGCATCTTACAAATTTGACAGACTTGTAAAACCAGGTGCCTTAGGATGATTCCAACTTCTACAATGCTCTTTTTAGATTATTGTGTCTCACTCTAACCTAAAATACCTTTTTTACACTTAGCAGACTAATTCTTTTTTAATAAAAACAATCTTGGGATCTTCAAGGGCAGTAAGCTGGCACTGTGTGCTGCTTTAGAAAACTGCGGATTGCTCCATTTCAGTCATATAAAGCTCAAGTTTCTACCCCTACAGAGTCATGAGATGCTAGAATTTTTTTTTAAACATGGAGACAAATATGTATTGAAAATGCATCACTGGTGTAGAGATAAATATTGTCTGTCCTGGGTCCTTTTAGAGTCATAGTTTAAAGCCAGAAGGGACCAGTAAATCAGCTAGACCTGGGGTGAGCAACTTGAGCCTGAGAAGGAGCCAGAATTTACCAATGTATATTGTCAAAGAGCCTCAGCAAGCCCCCCCCCGTCAGCTGCCCCCCACTGCTCCCAGCACATCCCGGCCACCGGCAGCCCAGCAGATCAGTGCCTCCCCCTCCCTCCCCGCCTCTCCTGATCAGCTGTTTCATGGTGTGCAGGAGGCTGGGCAGGGGAGGGAGGGAGAGGAGTGAGGGCATAGCAGGCTAGGGGAGGGGGAGGGAAGGAAAGAGTGCAGTGACGGCCGGGCCCATGGCAGAGCCAGGGACTGAGCAATGAGCACCACCTGGCACACTGGAAAGCTGGTGCCTGAAGCTCCAGCCCTGAAGTTAGTGCCTGTACAAGGAGTCGCATATTAACTTCTGAAGAGCTGCAAGTGGCTCCAGAGCCACAGGCTGGCCGCCCCTGAGCTAGACTGATCTCTGTATATCATAGGCCAGTTAAGTTCAATAATTTGTGTTAGGTTCAATCACAGTGTATCTTTCAGAAAGATATCCAGTCATGCTTTGAAGCAGGGCTGGCTTTAGGAAGTGCAGGGCCCAATTCTAACATTTTTGGCAGGGTCCCAGCAGGGATGACTTAAAAAAAAAAAAGTCTTTCATTTCTTAGCAACAGGTTCCCTATAAAAAATTCTGATCTAGGGGATGTGCCACAGTATGTATTTTTTGTACCAATAGGGTTACCATACTTCCGTATTTTCCTGGGAGAAATTTTTAAATTTAAATTTTAAATTTAAAAAATTCCTCCCGGATGGTGATTTAAGAACCAAAAAGCTGACATGTCCAGGAAAATACAGATGTATGTTAACTCTACCTAAAGTTCTTTTTTAAAAAGATGGGCCTGAACTAGAAATGAGCTCCATTTCATGTGTGGGTCCCTGCCACTCCCTGGGGGTGTGCTAGGGTGACCAGATATCCTGATTTTATAGGGACAGTCCCGATTTTTGAGTCTTTTTCGTATATAAGATCCTATTACCCCCCACCCTCGTCCCAATTTTTCACACTTGCTGTCTGATCACCCTAGGGTGTGCACATGTGTGGGTCTCAGCTGCTCCCTGTCCCTCTCATTGAAGCAGATGTGCAGGGTTACTGCCCTGGAACTGCAGGGCACCAGTGGACATGGGGCTGGCTGCAGGCAGGGCAAGGGGTGCAGGGCTGGCTGCAGGTAGGGGAGTGGGGGGGGGCTGGCTGGCTTCAGGCATGGCCTCAGGGGGGTGCAGCTGGAGTTGGCAGGGCTGGAGACAGGGAGTGTAAGACTGTCTAGCTTCAGGCAGGGGGGTGCAGCAGGGGCTGTCTGCAGGCAGGGCAGGAGTGTGTGTGGGGCTGGCTGGCTTCGGGCAGGGCTGCAGAAGGGTGCAGCTGGGGTGGGCTGGAGACAAGGGAAAGGTGCAGCAAGGGCTGGCTGAGGGCAGGGGGTGCAGGCCTGGCTGCGGGCAAGGCACGAAGTGCAGCGGGGCTGGCTGCGGGCAGGGGTGCAGATACAGGGGTTTTAGCCCACCCTGTATGGTGAGTGCCCCCTCCTCCTGCCTCCCCACCCACCAGGATAGCAGCAGCAGCAGCAGCCCAGTGGTTGGGGGCTATTTAAAGAGCCTGGGGCTCCCCTGATCCAGCACCCTGGCCCTTTAAATAGCCGTGGGAGCCCTGGGGAAGTGGCGAGGCTCCGGGGGTTATTTAAAGGACTAGAGTGGCAGAGGCAGCTGCAGCCCTGGCCCTTTAAATAGCCCCAGAGCTCCCAGGTACCCCAGGGCTCTGGGGGCTATTTAAAGGGCCCAGTGCTCCCCTGCTTCTATGCCCCGGCCATTTAAATAGCCGAGGGAGGCCTGGGGAAGCAGCGGGGCTCCAGCGGCTATTTAAACAGCTGGGGCAGTAGAAGCAATGGGAGCCCTAGACATTTTAAATAACCCCAGAGTCCCGCAGCTCTACCCCAGGGCTCCAGCAATGGTGCTCTGGTGGCAATTTAAAAGACCTGGGGCTCCAGCCCCTGCTGGGAGCCCCAGGCCCTTTAAATTTCCCCCCTAGGGAAGCCGGGCCACCCCAGTACAGTGCACCAGCTCTTGCCCATACACCGTACTGAGGCTTGGGTACGGGGCCTTCTTAGGGGCAGGGTCTGATTCAGGGGAATTGGTTGAATTGGCCTAAAGCCGGCCCTGCTTTGAAGGCATCCAGAGAGAGAATCCACCACTTTCCTCAGGAGTTTATTCCAATGTTTAATTATTCTCTCTGTTAAACATCTGTACCTAATTTGAATTTGTCTGGCTTCAGCTTCTGGCCCTTTGTTCTTGTTATGCCTTACTCCACTAGATTCAAGTGCCCTTTATACCCAGCTTTCTCTCTTTGTGGAGGTACTTAGACACTGCAGTCAAGTCACCTCTCAATCTTCTTTTGGATAAACTAAGCAGATTTAGCTGAAAGTCTCACAGTAAGGCATTTTCTCCAGCCCTTAGACTGGTTTTGTGGCTGTTCCTCCCCGCCCCCAACATCCTTTTTTAAAATGTTGTTCCGTGCTTGAAGTTAGTAACAATTGGAGACTGTCAAAAACAGGCTGAAATGGAATATTGCCTAATCAATATTAGTACAGCATGATACAGAATTCAGGACTGGTCTACACTACATCATTAGATCAACATTCCCCACATTAGGTTGAATTTATAATGTGCGTGTCTACACTACAGAGCCCTTCCCGCTGACCTAAAGGGCTTTTAAAATCGATGCCAGTACTCCTCCTGAGTGAGGTGGATATTCGACCTAGTTGTGCTAGATTCGACCTTCCTGGGTTGAATTAGGGGTTGTGTAGACACAGCACAGTGTATTTCAACTTGTTTGGCCTCTGGGAGGTGTCCCAGAGTGCTCCAATATGTCCGCTCTGGACAGCACTTTCAGTTCCACTGCGCTTCAGCCAGGTAAACAGGAAAAGCCCTGGGAACTTTTGCATTTCATTTTCTTTTTGATCAGCATGGAGAGCTCACCACCACAGCTGACCATGGGTGGCCAGGTACGCAAATGTGCTCCAGTGTGAAGCATACAGGAGACACTGGATCTGATGGCTGTGTGGCGAGAAGAGTCTGTGCAGGCAGAGCTCTGAACCAGCAGAAGAAATGCTGACATCTATGCCAAAATCACACAGGGCATGGGGGGAAAAAGGCTACATCAGGGACATATGGTGGTGCCGTGTGAAAATAAAGGAGCTCAGGCAAGCATACTAGAAGACAAGTGCGGGGTGAATAGTCACTCTGGTGCTGAACCACAGACATGCTGATTCTATGAGAAGCTGCATGCAATTCTAGGCAGGGACCCCACCAGTAGCCCAACATTCTCCGTGGATACCACCCAGGGGACTCAGGTGGCCATGGGCAACAATGAAGAGGACATTGTTGATGAGGAAGAGGAGGAGGAGAATGCGCAGCAGGCAAGCAGAAGATGCATTCTCCCCGACAGCTAGGACCTTTTTCTAACCCTGGAGCCAATCCCCTCCCAGGACCCACTGGTGCGGGACTGTGATGGCGGGGAAGGCACCTCTGGTGAGTGCACACTTGTAATAACATTACAGGGGTTAAATGTAATTGTGGTTAATGTTTAATTTGAGGTAAACAATTGGGATACAGTGGCAGCCGGTGCAGCCATGCAAAGGATGCTTCCCGGAAAAGCCTGTTTATGTGCCAAGAGTTTCCACACTAAAAATGTCTGCGGGTGTGCCCTCACACTGCCTACTACCCTTTTGTGTGTGTTTAGCATGCCTGCCTGCAAACCGAAATCTGCTGCCCAGCACTCTGCCATGTGTTGTACCTTATTGGCAGGCTCCTCTTTTATAACACAGAATTTGGCCAAGTACCTTAGGGAATGTATTTACTGCTGTGAATTGTTTCATTCATTACAACAGTTAACCATTTGTTTTCAACAATGTATGTGTTTCCTTGCAGCTGCAACATTTTCTGTGGGTGCTTCCTCCACTCCAGCACAAAGGCTGTCTCAGATGAGAAGGAGAAAAAAGCGGACAAGGGAAGACATGTTCTGTGATTTGATGCATTCCTCTGAGGCTGACAGGGCTCAGCTGAATGCAGGCTCACACTCTCAGAAAGCACGAGCACTGATCAAGAGGTCAGGAAAGCAAGCAGGGAACAAGAGTGTAAGACACAAGAGGAGATGTTGTGGCTTATGGGTGAGCAAACAGACATGTTGAGGCGTCTGGCTGAGGTGCAGGAAAGGCAGCTAGACCTTGGAGTCCCGCTGCACCCAGTGATGAGCTAGCTGTCCTCCTCACCAAGTTCCATATCCTCCTTTCCCAGATGTCCTAAAATGTGGGGAATAGGGCAGAGAGTGGAGGGCCGGAGAGAAGCTCCGGTATCCCTTGAACTCAGCTCCTGGGGATGGTTCATGGAGCAGAAAACTCTCATTCCCACAGCTTTGATTGCTAGAAAGTGCAATTGTAATAAGCTATGTGTCCTTGCCCCTCCCTCCCTGAGGTCTAACCTAGTGAGTAAACTGTGCCTGCGCCCCTTTAGACATCCAAAGACACATTTTACCACCAGTCTGCACTTGCTCAGCCTATGGTTGAACTGCTCCTTACTGCTGTCCAGGCTGCCTGTGTACGGTTTCATGAGCCCTAGGAACAAGGGGTAGGCTGGATCTCCAAGGATAACTTTTGGCTTGTCAACTTCACCAATGGTAATTTTCCGGTCTGTGAAGAAATTTCCTTCTTGCAGCTTTCTGAAGAGACCGGAGTTCCTAAAGAAGTGAAACAGCCCCTGTGGTCCACTAAATGCTTGCAATACCATCGAGAAGTAGCCCGTCTGGTTTATGTATCTTTGGCAAGGTGGTCTGGTGCCCCACCACAGTTAGGGAACCCCATCACAGCAAAGCCATATACTATGTCCTGCACATTTCCCAGAGTCACTACCCTTCTTAGCAGAAGTGAATTGAATGCCTTGGCTACTTGGATCACAGCAGCCCCCACAGTAGATTTACCTACTTCAAACTGATTCCCGACTGACCAGTAGCAATCTGGCGTTGTAAGCTTCCACAGGACTATTGCCACTCACTTCTCAGTTGTCAGCACAGGGTATTTCTGTGCTTCAGGGCTGGGGAAAGCAATTTGCAAAGTTCCATGAAAGTGACCTTATGCATTAAAAAGTTATGCAGCCACTGCTCCTCATCCCATACCTGCATCATGATCCCGTCTCACCAGTCTGTACTTGTTTCCCTGGCCCAGAAGCGGCGTTCCACTTTGTGAACAAGCCCGGCTGCTGCTGCCTGTGTGTCGAATTGCTCTGTTCCATGACTTCCAGCACAGTGGGGTCCACGCTTCCTGTGCTATGGCATCTGTACGAGTAACCCAAGTTTAGGTGTAAAAATTATTGTTTGCCATTGCTTCCAGGAAGAGTAGGAGGGAGGGAGGGAAGAGCCAAGTGCATCATGGGAGGTTGATAATATGAACCCAAAACACCTCACGAAAATGTTTTTGTCCCATCTAGGGCGACCGGACAGGAAATGTGAAAAATCGGGACGGGGTGGGGGGTAATAGGAGCCTATATAAGAAAAAGACCCAAAAATCGGGACTGTCCCTATAAAATTGGGACATCTGGTCACCCTAGTCCCATCAGGCATTGGGAGCTTAACCCAGAATTCCAATCGGCATCCATTTCAAGCAGCAGCTTACTTCTGACTGTGCTCTGAACAAGCTATTGTGACTAATATGTGGGGGGCGGGGGGGGGGGCAGAGCAAGGGCTCATCCCACTAGCCACTTCCTTCCACCCCTTTCCTACCCACTTGCCTATAAAGTGGGTATTGAGGGAGTAGCCAGACTTTGCTCCCCCACCCCCATGGCCAGAAGCACAACTGAACATGACACTGCTCTTCCTTTTTCTTCTGTACACTTCAGGAATCTAGTACAGAGCGATCATCGCACAAGTGAACTATCATCCTCAACAGGTCATTCACCTATTTTACGTCTTGGCAAAGTAAAGTCAAACAACATGCACACTTTTCTGATGTAACTAGACAAGAGAGGTATAGTAAAATACCACAAATGAGGATGCCCTTAATGAGCATGCTCAAAATAATATTTCTATAGCACACACATTTTGATTCCCACACCCCTCACATTTTCAAAGAGCACTTCTGGGCTGAGACCTTGGATAGCAAGAAGAAATACTCAGAAAGTAATAAGGAAGTGGAAAACTAGGGTTTGAAAAGGAAATCCCCACATCGTTTGTATTACTGCTTTCACACTGGCTGGGGCTATAATGCAATTATTTAAAGAAGTCTCTTACAATGTATGTGAAATATAAACTAAGTTTAAATTACTAATACCCTTTCATGACCTATGTGGACTTTGGGTCTGGATGTACTGGTTTACTCCCTCCCTAGAACAGATGGACAGAGTGGATGGGGAAGAGCAGGGAGATGGGCAGGGCCTACGTTTTACCCCATTACTCCCTGACTAGCATGGTTGAGGCTACACAAGTAGTGCTGCAATTTGCTTCTGGTAGTGGCCAGCAAAAAAATCACTATCCAAATCACTAGAACAAAGCAGCAGCAGGAGAGGAATTGAAGCTGAAGGGCATCTATGTTACAGTGGCTACTGAAGCTACTCTGGGGTGATGCAGCTTACTGAGGGCTGCACCTAACACTACATTCTATATCCAAAAAATTTTTCCAGAACTTTGTGACTGAGAGAATCTTGTCAGATATCTGACTACATTTCAGAATATAAGATTTGGATATTTCTCCAGGAATGATATAGCAGCAGTATCTTGTAGCTCTGAAACTAGATAAGGAGCAAACAGCTACCAACACATCTCCATATTAAGTGAAAAGTTATTTTCGATGGTGATAGCATGCTTCAGTTTCCAGAGCTCATTTATTTCTGACTAAAAGCACCAAGTGTTTTGTAGGAATACTTTAGTCACCTTTGGCATCATGTAAGTCCAGTCCTTGGAGCTTTGATTTGTTTTTCCTACATTGTTTTCTTTGTAGAAAGTGCAGTGCCCTCTCATATGCGCCAGGCCCTTAAGTTTAGGAAGTATCAGCGTGGGGGTGGGAGGAAAGACAGGCGGGGAGGGGGTGAGACATTGCTTTCAAATGTGAGCTATGTGGCAATATTTTATTGCAGTGATCTGATCAGTGTGCTAATGATCTGAACTGTAGGATGAAGCAGAGCAAGCTAAAGATTTGTCTTTTATTCCTTTCCCTTGTACCATCTCCCCCCTACCAACATACACACACTTTTTAGCTTGTGTTAAGTGAAAAAGGAGATAGAAAATTAGGAAGTATAAACACAGGAAATGAGAGGAATGGGTAAGTTAATTGTAACACTTTACAAGAGTGACAAATGACAAAACAATTTTTCCTGAAGAGTTTTCTGGTACTAACTTTTTGTCTTTAAAGCAGAACAGAAAACAACAATAATTTCTGTTTTGAGGGCTTATGTAAACTTTGGGCTAGTTCTCTGCATAGGGATAAATTTCACCCTAATGCAAAAAACATTGAATCTAGTATAGTGCTACAGAATTTTTTTATTACATAAACTAAACTATATGTGTACGCAGAAATTAGAGTCGTGTGATATATTCAGTGCAAAGTTTAAGACTATTTACCTACTTTGAAATGTTCTAAATGAAACATTCCACATAACCATCATTTTCTTTGAAGTTCACAGAAAGTGTATTGCACTATATCTAAATGGCTATTTAGTTCACAGCGCATTTTGCATTTCATGTCTCAAGATGAGGCTGAAGACCAATGGTTAAAGTCACATTTTATTTAATGTAGTTCCTGGAGTAGATCATGCTTGGTGATGAGGATGAAAGGTCTAGATCTGCAGCTAATGCTTCTTCTGCCTGCATTTGTTGTACTTTATATGGATCATCATCCCCTTATGACTGTGTTCAATGTAAAAGTCATGAAATTGTGCCTTCATGAGTAATCGAGAATAATTGCTTTGGGTACGCAGCAGGGTCAGAGCAGAGAACAGGCCAGCTTTGCTATTGTTGCTGCTGCTTATCTAAATTGCCTCTTTTGACCTTCTGTGGTGATGTTTGCTGCTGACTAAATACTGGTGTAAGCCAATTCATTTTTGCTCTGCATCTTGTAGAGTCATTTATACCAGTGCATAATGGATGTAAAGTGGGTATAAAATGTTACAACATCAGAAAGCCAAAATTGCTCTAAATTTTTATATATAAATATAAGTATATTTACAAACATAATATTCATGTAATAAGTTGCAGAACCATGTACTAAATTAATTTATCAAAGATACCTTTTACTGCCTCACTTGCACTCTGCCCATTAATCCATCTCCCCCCCAGGACTTATTCAGGCAAGGGCAGTGCACGCGGAACTCTTCGTCCCCCCTCCCCCAGGGGCTGCAGCGCTTCCTGGAGCGGCAGGGTGTAGGGCCAGGGCAGGTATGCAGGGAGACTGCCCTGATCCTGGTGCGCGCTGCTGCCACCCCGGAGCCGCTTTAGGTAAGCGGCACCAGGCCAGAGCCAAAACCTCGCCTGCACCCTGCCCCTCAACTCCCTGCCCTAAGCCACCTGCCTGCACCCTGCACCCCTCCTGCAACCCAATTCCCTGTCCTGAGCCCCCTGGTACACCCCACACACCTCCTGCACCCCAACCCCCTACCCTGAACCCTCTGCTGCACCCCACACCCCTTCTGTACCCCAACCCCCTGTCCTGAGCCCCCTCCTGCACTCCCCACTCCTCCTGCACCCCAACCCCCTTCCCTGAACCCCACACCCCTCTTCAACCTATGGATTGTTTGCAAACTGTTAATTACTTTAACTACCTTCAGTCTGGTATTTATGGCATATGTTTGCTCCCCTTAGTCACTTGCAGTTGGTTTGTTCTTTGTTTGCATAAGATTCTGTTTGAACAACTAACTGAACAATGAGTAACTTGCCTTCTGGGACTAATCATAAGATGAATAATCATTCCTGACTCCTGAGAAGGTTTGCAAATATAGAAAGCTTCAAGAATTTTAGCCCAGCCTTCTCAGGAATCAACTAGCAGTCACCTATATATTCATAAATAACAGCCTCCCAAATGGCACTTGTCACTTTTTGTCTTGGAAATGTTGACAAATAACTTTTTATATTGAACCAGGTTTAGTGTTGAGTCCCACAGAATCTCCCTGCCCATGTGTGCATGTACCTGATCGGCTTTTGCCTATTCTCAACCCTTCCAGACTCCAGAAGACCAACCCTCCGCTTCTGTTTGCCAGCTAATCTTTGGCCTCTCTGGGCAGTTCTGGGTATGGGAGGGGGCTGAATTCAGTGATTTTCTTCCCCAAAAGGAGATCTTCTTCGAGTGGAGTGTGCCATGGCCGGAGGACCTCCACCAGGAGGCAACCATTGCCTCTCGCACAGTCCTTGAAGCAATAGATCAACAGACTATAGCAGACAAAGAAATTTGTATCAGACAATTTCTTTCTTTTACTAAATGGAAAGGGTCTGTTGGCAGCTCTCCCCTTTTGGTCTAATATAAAACAGTAATTAAGCCAAGATAAGATAGGTATAGGGTTGTTGTCATGCTCTGTGTGTGCAGTCCACTAATAGATATAATTGACCTTATTAAGTAGTTACTCCAGATCACTTAGATTCTGACCTGCAGTTTAATATTAAACACTATGAATTCGTGTGTCTCAGTGTCAACACCTGTCGACAATCCTCTGACCTGCCCAGATGATCTGCTGGTTTCTAGACTGAATTTAAGGCATTGATTTTGATCTAAAAAGCTTTAATTGGGTTGCGAACTATTTGAGGTGACTGTTTCTTTCCCCATGCTGTGCTGCCAAGGTAAGACCAGCAGAGGGACTTGAGCTGGATTCCCCTCATTTTGAGAGAGGGCTGGCAGCAATATTCTCTATTCGTGGTCCTCAGCTCTGGAACATACTTCCCCATTGGTCTCACATAGCTCATGTATTGACCTTGAGAGTGCGCTGCAAGATGCGTCTATTTATGTAAGCTGTGACGGAGGTGGGCTTTTGAGAGGATTAAATTTGGTAGGGAAGGAAGGTTGGTGATTTTAAGTGTTTGTTTTGCTGGCAGTTTAATTTTGGTTTTGTATGGCAGGGAAGCTTAGAGTCTTGGATTGGTTTGCCTTTTAATTCTTTGTATAAATCTAAATGAATACAACTAATTATACTCCAAAGTAATTGCATTTTTAAACATTCAAAACCCTGTCACATGCAGCCTGCTTTGGGATGTGAATGAAAATCATGTAAAATTAGTGGTTCTAGGTGGTTTTAAAGTGGAAGCAGTATAAACTTGATGATTTGATGGAGTATCCTTTTTTGATTCTGCATTACTCTAAACGTGAAATTCAAAGGCAATCCCTGGTTTCTGGATAGAAACCGTAGAAAACATTCAGATAAACACCTCTGAAAAGAGAACAGCAATTCTTGCATTACTCAACACCTATGCTCCACACTGCCTTATTTTACTTCCTTGGCTCAAGAAGTCTCTGAACACTTTACTAGGTATGGGAAGAAAAATTGCTTCTTCATCTTTATGGTGATCAACTGAGGCAATGAAAAATTATATTAGAGTACCCCATTTTAGTGTATGTAATGGTAGTTGTTGTTTGGTTATATTATGCAATTGCTTTTTATGTATCTTTATCAATCTTCTATAAATCTGCTCATAGTTCATGGAAAAACCAATTTAGCAATTACTTCATATCATGTGCTTAGTAAAGGGTTCTAGGTAGGGGGATTCATATACATTCCACCCAAAATGTATGTTTTTCTCCCTCCCTATGGGCCTGATCCAAAGCCAACTGAGGTCAATGGAAGTTTTCCAATGAATTTCCATAGGCTTTGGATCAGAACCGCTATGAAGAAATATCTGTCTTCCATGTAATGAATAAATAATTACATTATAAACGTTCTAAATGTTACAAGTAATATTTTAGGGCCCAGACTGGCACTTAGGTAAAACATACCATTTTAACTTGCAGTTTTGTTTAATTTAGGCCTTCAGATTCTGTCCCATTTTCTCTCTCTCTAGGTGTTGCAGTGGAGAAATAAACTTCAATATATTTTCAAATTTTCTGTAAATGTGTCACTAACAGATTGACTCAACACGTAAACATTCTATTTAATTTTTTTAGAGTACAAGGCAGTTACACAATTTAAAATTGTTTAGAATAGAGACCTATGCTCTAGTGCATTATCCTGGCTTGTGTTTAATGTGGTTATGGGAAATAGCTTCATAAAAGTCTCAATGAATGAATGACATAATTGAATGTCTCACAGCTTGACTTTTTCCTTTTTTCATGTTTTTATAAATTGTCTAAGATCTTTGTTAAAGTTAAGATTATGTAACCATTCATAGGGTCATAAATTGTGGTTTAAACTAGAGGGGCTTGAGCTGCAAACTTCCCAGAATTTGATACCCTTTTCTCCTCCTGAATTTTGGTGTGATTGGATCTGAAGAACTGGTTCATGCCTATGTCTAGTTTAAATTTATTTTTCCTCCACTTTTATGAGGCACTTCATGTTCTCTTAATGGAAACCCAGTACTAGATAGGAAAACACAGCAATTATTGTCAAGAAGAGCTCTAATAGGTATATTTATGGCAGAAAACCTTGCTTTCACATCCTTCAATTGGACAGCTGGATCCTACTCACTGCAACTAGCCCAAGTAAACATAATGTGATTGCTGCCTTAGCAACATACAATCTTTGCATGTGCTTTTACATCAACTGTCACAATGGGGCTCTGACCCCTGACTGGGGATCCTAGGGACTACTGAAATACGAATCGTTATTAATTTGATGGGAGGAGAGAGTCCTTGGTCCTCTCAGATCCTGAAGTGGCACTAGAGATGATCTAGCTGTTTCTACAGCCTTAGTAACATCTGCACCACCATGACATTAAGCACTCCTGTATTCACACTATCTATATTATTGTAGTAATTTTTGTACAGATATGCCTGAGATATCATTTGAAAACTAATAAATCACTGATCAAAATATTCTTATGGGATGTATGTGCATGGTGGATATTAAAAGTTGTGGAAGTATGCTAGAATTATGACTACAGTTGGTAAATAGTTGTGTACTAGACAAAGGAATGTGATTTCCCTACCTGGGAGTTACTTCCAAAGTATTTTCAAAGACCAGGAGAATGTATTTACATATCACAGAAACAAACCTGTCACGCTAACAATGGGTAGAGACAAACCTCACAATATTAAAGCATGGTATCTACACTCACAAGGGGAGAGAAGCTTGGTCTGGGTTTTACTTTTCAAATAATACATAATACACAGGTCTATAAAGACTAGGGGCTGAACTGGAAGTGATAAGCAACTGGATCAGCTGATTGTATACACATATTACTGTATTATAAAAGTGTATGGAGTGAAGTCTTTTTTTGAAAGCTGAATGACACACTGGTGATTAATATCATTTGAAATATATGTATTAACACGATGAGGAATTACAGATACTCATTGATATTATGCTGTACAGTCTGCCCAGATAGGAGGGAATGTCACAGCTATGTGCCTGTCTTCCATGTAAATTAAGCATGGTGGAATCAGAAACAATAAAAGCCACATTTAAACAGAAATCAGCAGGAGAAAACCTTCAGGAAGAGAAGCCTTCAGGAAGGGAAGAAAAGCAGGTGGTCATGCTTACCTGAAAAAAAGGAATTGAACTTTGGAAAATATAAGCAAGGACATAAGCCATCTTTGACATCCATCGCTAGACAGATACAAAAGAACAGAGCTTTTGCAAGCTGAGAAAGATGGGGTGAGTTGAAATCTCAGGAACTGAATACTGTATAGGGAAGAAACCTGCTTAGGCAAAGGACTTTCACCTAGGTAGAAAAGGGAAATCAGCCCCTTGTGCTCCTGTGGAAGGTCCTTTCTAAGACAGCCACTGCTGGGAAGAAGAGTGAATGGTGAGAGAAACCATCTTGAACAAAACTGCCTGTACCTTGCTAGATTAAATTTTAGACTTTTAGATGCATGTTTCACTTTTATTTGCACGTAACCCTTTCTAATTTTATTCCTTTTACTTGGCATCACTTAACCTATCTTCTGTGGTTAATAACATTTCTTTTATGTTTACTAAAACTAACTCAGTGCAGTGTTTAAAGGGAAAGGTGTATTTACCATAGTTACATTAATAAGCTGATGGGTTTTGTGTCTTTAGAGGAACAGATGGCCCTTGTTATTTCTCTGAACTGTCCAGTAGAGAGCTAGAAGTTATAGAAAACACATTTTTGGGAAAATTCGAGACTGAGAGTTTGTTGGGGTCACCTTGCTGCTTGTAGTGAAGACTGGTGGAAGCCACAGTGGGGCTATATACAGGCTGGTAAGGTCAGAGCTGCTGATCCAGGGCTGTCTAAGCACACAGACGCTTCAGTGTATGACTTGAATGCTGTTAGGTGTGATATGACCTATGGCAAAATCTGGACTGATGGACAGCTGTGTCCCCTCAATGCTCCAACCTGGGGTGCCTTTTACACTGCTTTAGTGGGGGAGCGACCACTCCCAGTTTGCCCCCACTCAGCCCCCAACATGTAAATTACCCCCAGCTATATTGTGTGCGTGCTATAACCAGCCACCCATAGATTACACTGCAGCACAACACCAGCAAACTCCCAATCCCAGACTTTTCCCCCATCTGTACTGCCCAGCACTCTCCTGGACAATATAAGCTCATATAAATCCCGTCATTTAATTAATAGAAAATGATATGCCCAAATCCTATTATCCCAAATGAATGTTCCCAAACACTATAAACCAAGCACACTGGTTTAGATAAAACAAGTTTATTAACTGCAGAAAGAGAGATTTTTAAATGATTATAAGTAATGAGGTATAAAAGACAGAACTGATTATAAGAAAATAAAATACAATATCTAACTTAACAAACTAAATGAATTCAAAATAAAGGTTTCTTTCACCACATGCTTCAGGCTGGAATCCTTTCAGCCAGGACCCCTTCCCCAGTTTAGTGTTACTTTCCTTGTCCTTCAGTTGGTATTGATACCATGAGCCAGAGAGAAAGGGGGGAGTATTTTGAGGCATCTGTTCCCCTTTGTTATAATTCTGTTTTTTTGGAAATCATCTCCAGCTGCGGGTCAGGAGACAGAAGGTCTGTGGGGATGGGAACCTCCCGCTGTTTCTTTGCCAAAATGTAGATTTCTCACTCACACCCTTTTTCCTGCTGAAGAATGGCCACTTAACCATGTGATAGCCAGGTATCAACAAAATCAAATAAACTGAGGCATCAGTCTGTCTTTGACGAACTGGTTTGTTCCTGCTCTCCTAAACTTGGAACATGTCTCAGTAACATTATACAGTAGAATCTTAACTTTACATACAATGCCACATATATTTTACCAGGACAATAATCAGCAAATTGAGTTTTCAAATGATACCTCACAAGGAATACTTTCTACAAATCCATTATAGTTTTGTAAAAATGGTGAACATAGGGATGCAGGCTGCTACAGTAGGCTGGTTGTGAACTTCCCAGGCTAGGAGCTATAACAACAAATCACTGTGAGGTGCCCAAGGTTACAGAACAGGCAGTGACAGGTCCCCTTACTGGTGTGGATTGTACCCCAGAATGTCCATGACAACCACCACCACCACCTCCTCATGAAGAGGGGAAGATATACAGCCAATGACTCCAGATAGCTCCAAAAGGTTCTGAAGTGGAAGGAACACCCAGAGAGCACAGCTCCATAACGCCAGGGCATATGAATTCCCTGTGTTCGCTGTTTGCTCACTGAGCAACAAAACTACAACAGTTCCACTACATATTGAGTCTTCAGCACGTGCAGGGATCTGGGAATGGAATGTGCTTGGTAATATTCTTAAATCCAGTGTTAAACTGTCTCATATATTGCCTTAAACAAGAAGACTAATATCATCCTTTAAAGTAACATTATCATTGACCTTTAACTCCTGTTACACTCTTCAGGTTATAGGGCTGATTTTTCAAACCTGTTCCTTGAGCCAGTGGAAAGCCATGGAGAGCTTCAAAATCACTCACTCAGTGCTGCTGCCTCCTGTTGGCTTCTAGTTCTTCTTATATGTGTTTTGGGGTCGAATTCTTTCATTGTAGCTCCATAGAGAGGAATAGCTACCCTGGAGCCCAGTTTGATCCCTCATTTCTAGCTGCTTCTGCAAGCTTTTTTGGAAGAGCCTGGACACCTGTACAAGAAGCTGGAAGCAAGAAAGAACTTGCCTCCATTAAGGAACAAAAGGAATTAGCAAAGGAAACAGGAGCCACTCTTGGGGCTCAGAGGTGCCAGCAGGAAAGGCATGTCCATGGGACAAGAGAACCAGTAGCTGGCCAACGTGTCCAGGGGAGGCAGGGATCATGTAGCCAGGAGATCTGGGAAACCCGGTGCTCAGGCAGCATGTATGGGGGAGATGAGAACCACAGAATGTGGAGCATTCAAGGGAGTTAGAAAGAAGGGAACTAGAGGATTCTACAGCATGTGCAGTGAGAGAGGAGGACGAAGTGGAAAGAGAGCATGTGCAGGGGAAACAAGAATGTAACAAAAGGTAAAATGAAGAGAAAAGGAGAAAAAGGGATAAAGTCCTGACCACATTAAGGACAGCTAAAATACATAAATACTTTTTCTTTTCCATGTAAACAGTTGTTGTAGCTGCCTCAGATCTCCAGTGGAACTGGGAGGGGATGTGGCCTGTAAGATGTCCCTATTAATGTATTGCATCCTGTGAGAAAGTTTGAGAACCCCCTTTCTAAGCCCACCTGGAATGAAATCTGTGTTCGCACAGGCCAGTTTGGCCTCTTTTGGTGTTTTAGGTTATGATGTTCAGCAAGCTTTGGCAGCAAGTAAAAGCAGTTACAGTGCACGTTATCCAGTGGCAGACTGCCTATGTAAATGAGAACTGATGAAAGCTTAGATGGGTAGAGAAGAGGTGAAATAATATTTGAATAAGAGGAGTTGGAAACACCCCGAACAACTCCACACTGAGGCATGAAATGAGCATCTGAATTATTTACAACCCTACTGTGTGACACACATATAGACAAAGCATTATGTTTTCTTTTACCCCCTGGAATGTTGGTAACTCCCCAGTTAAGCCTCTATTGTAGCACTAAATTTTTTGGCAGCAGTTTATTTCTTGAAAAATATATCTGTGCATTTCAGGCTAGTGGTGCTTCTATCTAAAAGTGCCTGATGTTTTACACCTTTTGCTTTGAAAGGAAAATGGTTGTGAAATAGGCCTGATTTTAAAAAGGAAACCCTTCAAAAAGGAAACATTGTTTATAGATGCAAGCTAATGCCTCTTGCTGAAGCTAGCATTCTCATCTCAGTTCTAATTTCACTGCTGCCAATAGATGTCACAGTAAACTGTTTACTGGATGCTGCAGCACCATTAGGAAAACTGCAGAGAAAATGTAACATATTTTGAGAAAGGCATAATATATCAAGATATCATTTTAGCTTGCCAAATATGTATCTGTCTTGCACTGTAAAAGTTAACTATTGTTTTGAATTTACATGGCATTGCACAATAAAATACTTTGTTGAAATAACATGGAAGCAAAACAAATTAATCTTTAAAACATATCACTTCCTTTTGGTTGTTTGTGAGCAAATCCAGTTTAGTAACACTCTAGCTATGTGTGTATGCAAGTCTAGTGGTATGTGAGCAAAGTGAAAGCACTTTTGAATCCATGAATGTGTACCTGCCTATATGCTGAAAATGGGCCAAAATATTTTTCATTGCTTATCTTAGATCTGGACTGGTAAAAATAATGAATATTTTGCATTTCTGTAGACGTCAGGAATCGCCGACCTTTTTCCAAACATGGGTCTTGATTCAGAAAAAAACATCCCTATACAGAAAGGGCACTTAAGGACAACTTAATGTTGAACATAGATATTATTGCTTTCCTGAATTGGGGGCCATTCTAATTAAGCCTCACAACAACCATGCTGGAAAGGTAAGGAGACTCCATGTGTCAGATAATGACTTCATTTGCACAAGTGTACAGCTGGAGTAATTCTATTGAAATCAATGCCATCACTGAATTCTATATTTAAACCCAGTGGAGAAAAGACCCCGATTCAGCATTGCATGTAGGTATGCACTTAAAGTTAAGCTCATGATAAAATGCTTTGCTGATCAAGGGCTACTTTTTATGTCTTGCTGAAGCTATAGTTACAGGTTGTTAGATGTCTGAGCCCTCAGATAGAGCAATGCCAGTTGAACCGGGGCCTTGACAGTGATTACAGCAGTGTGAGACTAACCGTCTGTGAGCAGTAACAGCCATATTATCACTAGCCACATCTCAGTAACAAAAAAAACAACTCTCTCTTCAGCTTTGCTTGGTGTCTGAATGACAGACTCCCTAAAGCCCTGTGTGGTTGGAGAATTTCAGCAGAGGAAAAATGGTGCTTCAAAGGAGGGATGTACCACAGCTCTGCATGTGGAAGAAGTGCCTGGAAACCAGTTTTCCCCACCAATCAAACTGTCACAAATTCTATATGTGTGGCTAGCATATCAGTTTATTTTTTGAGTTGACAGCAGTAGCTCTGATGGATTTTTTTCTTTCAATTTGTTTAAGTGTTAATTGCTTACAGTTAGGCATTTGTGGCAAACCCTTTGAAAGCTCTTATGGGAGCTGTCAGTTGCAGGCATAGTTATTAGGCTGAGGTGAAGGAAACAAAGAGTTGGGGATGCAACTGGGCAGCTGGTACTAGTAGTTTCAGACATGTCTCTTGGTTAGACAACTAGTGTTTAAATGATGTTGCAGACACAAGATTCCTAGACTGTAAAAAATCTCTGCTCACACTTTGATGTACTGCAGATGGCAAGACAAAGATCAGCTTTATTGACCAAGGAAGCACATTGTGCAGATGGAATGAGGTTCCTTCTGCAGGCAGTGGTAATCCTGAGTTCCAGTTCATACATTACCAGCTGGTATCCTGATGTTCATAGCAATCTTAGCACTTGTTTCTTTTCTGACAACCCGAGAGCTGGTTATTTATTTTCCCAATGAAGAAATTTTTTTAAATTAATTACTTTCCTTCCAACAGCAACTTTGTTCATCCGTGAAATTGGGAACAAGTGCTGAATCACCTCTGGCACGATATTCAGTGAGTATAAGGGAAGCCAAAATACATATATGTGGAGGATGCTGTTGAAGGCAATGATGTCACTAGCCCATTTGTTTTTATGAATGGAGCAAAAATATAACTTGCAAGCAGCAACTGTGAAGCACAACAGAGTTGAAGGCAGTGGGAAATGTGCAAGAGGTCATATAGCAAATACAGGGTGTGGCCTAATCTGAAGCCATATGACCCTTCCCAGATATTTTCAGTCTGAGACAAATGTGGGTGCCTTACTTGTTAACATCGTACATTGACACTTGGAAACAGCAGCTGCCTGTAAAACAGCACAGCATTATGGTGTGTAGCAGGGCACAAGAACAGATGGCACAGCGAGTATCTTCTGTGTTGCAGAAAGGCATTCCCCTCCCCCCACCTCTTGTAAACAGCTTCTGTGTGTTTTCTTCATTGCATATAGAGTTTAACCTTCTCTCGCCCTTATAAACAGCTGCTGTTTTCTACTGTGTGTGTATAAAGGGGAAAGAGGGAAAATCCCATTGAACTATGAATTTAGCAGGTCAGAAAGCTCATAGGGGAAACAAATCTCCAGGCAGCTTTCTGTTCTGAGGGTTGATGGTTACACAATTGTAACAACAGTTGGTGATGGAGTTACTTCACTGTGCATCAGGGAAGCAGCATGATATCAAATCATTGGAGGGAACTGGTACAGCCATTATTGTCTCATCTTTTGTTTTAAACATAATGTCACAAAAGATCTTAAAGTTTAAACTTTTAGTTGGTATAAATAAAACCACCTGAGACACATATATATTATTCTGTGGCTATTGCATATTAAATTCTGCAAGTCTGGGAAAAATAAAATAGCCTGATGATATATGTTTAGGACACTGGCTTTTAGAAGATACATGTTTCTCTGTACTGTGTGTGTCTGTGAACAAACCAAGAATTACGTGGAAAATATGCACTGAGTCATCCCTGCTGAGAAGACAAATAAGTTATTGAGGTCATATTGATTCTTGCCATCTCGCTGCTATTCCTGTGCCTGCCAGGGCCAGTCTGAGGCCCTCAGCACATCACAACCCAAAGCCACCCTGGTCCTGCACCCTCCAGCAGCAGCAGCTCTCCTATGCCAGAGAGGCAGGGGTGGTGGTAAAGGACTCCCCGACTAAGGAAAGCAGAGGGAATCCTAGTGCTCACCCTTCAAATGCTGTGCTAGCTAGTTGTTTGGGCTCATCTTACTGCACTCATCACCTCTTGCCACATACAGAGTCCTTCGCAATGGTGGGGTTGGTAGGAATGTCTAGAGCAGTGGTTCTCAATCTATTTGCCAGTATGAGCCACACGATATATATAAATATACTACCTGTATGGCCCTGAGAATTCACATGGGTTGCAGCTGTGTGCTGATTGGACCGCAGGTTGAGAAACACTGCTCTAGAGCCAATGGGTTTTGGAGTGAACATCTCACAGAGATGCGTGGGGTATGTCATGCCTCCTGGGACTATTTGTTCAAACCGTCTGCAGGGTCAGGCAGTGTCTGAGATTTGGTTCCACTTGGTTCACATTTTCAAACTTTTCTCTGCAACCATGAACTTAGTCATTATTTTTTTAAAATGAAAGTTCAGATTTGTATATAATCCCATGACTGCAGAAACTGGGATTTTAAACACTGGTCAACTATGCCTGTGCTTTAATCCATGCCTGGTGTCCGCTGTCTATTCCTGTGCTTGTAGCTACTCTGTGATTCTAAGAAGCTTCACATTTGCAAAGGATTCATACAATGTATAAACTCAGAACAGATGCCTAAGCATAAATGGGCCAGTGGAGTCGGAGTCCATTGATATCTTTACTAGGTAAATATGTTTCAAAGGGTTTTCATTTCCATTTGAGAATAAGGAACTCTCTCTCTTCATAATTTGCGATAATGTACTACATGATATTGAAAATAACCTCTTGAATTGTTTAAGGACCAGAATCCAAAAGTTAGATATTTGCCCGGGGAAGCCCTTGAACACATTTTTCAATTAACTGTTCACAAGCAGGAGAAAGTCTTGTTGTTTGGTTTTAAAGTCTTCAGGAAAGTGCCTCCTGATCACCTCCCCCATACACATAAATACTCCTTGCACATTCCGTTAAGATGGGTTTTTTATGGTACTGTAGTTGAATCTCCAGAGACTGGATCTGGAAAGGCGCTCTTTGATATTTGCTAATCTCTTCAGGGCTTTGTAGAAAGTCACTTTGAAAATGCAAAATGATGGAAATTGGTGAGCTGTGCTCTCAAGCACTATAGTTTATGTAAACATTGAAATGTTGCTTCTAGTTGATATGGTTTATAATGTCTATTTCATGCTTTATGACAGGACAATCATTAAGCTGCTATTCTCTGAGAGAGAAAAACAATGTATTTCAAGTACCTTCTCTTACTATAAAACTATCTAGTTAGATTTTTACATTGTTTATGGAATTAACATGGCAAAACTAAAACCATGATAAAAAAATGAGACCATAAATCCAGGGGCAGATGTTTTTACTTTTAACAAAACTTATTTCTCTGTACCTCTTTCAGCAGTATTATTTGTCTTGTGTACCCCAAACTTTCATCTCACTTAAAAACTACTTGGTTACAAAATCAGACATAAGTACAAAAGTATCACAGCACACTATTAGTGAATATTTGCTTACTTGCTATTTTTTGCCCTATAGTTATAAAATAAATTGATTGGAATGTAAATATCGTACTTACATTTCAGTGTGATACTTTAGCCTATTTTTCACTTCTGAGCCTTGTCTGATGCCTGAGCCCTGCTCCCATGAGAGTGAAGCATGTAACTTAGCTTTATGGGGTCCCCTGTGGCCAACCCTAATGCTGGCCCTTCACTTGCAACCCCTCTAAACCCATCCCACAACCTCCAGGTTGAGAAACGCTGACCTAGATGAGTACTCCCTGGAAGACCTCTGCATGCCCCCAGTGGTTCATGTACCTATGGTTGAGAACCACTGGTGTAAAACATTGTCCCTATCCGAAAGAGTTAACAATCTAAGGGCCTTAAGTCACTGGAGTGCAATTACCCACAGGAATAGTTCCAACAGAGTGCACCCATACTGCTAAAAGCATTTGTAATCTGGATCCCTGTAGACAGGCAACATGAAGCAGATATAGAACCCATTTGGAAATTTAGAAGATTGGATCTTTGTGTGTTTGTATAATTTGCTTCACAATGGGTAGACAGGGGCATTTTTACTGATGTGGATTAGATGTTTGTGGGCTTTGTGAAACAAGGTTTGTGGAGACATTTGAAATGAAATATGGTAGGCGCCTACAGCTAGGGCTGGCTTTAGGGACAGGTGAAGAGAGAAGTCCCCTGGGAGCCTTTTTCCAGGGGGTGCTGTGCCACTTGGGTGGTATTTGTCTCACTCTAATTAGCCAGCTTTTTTCTCTCTCTGCTGACTAGCTGGTAGGTGTGGGATGGGACTTTTGGAGGGTCTTGGGTTTCTTTATTTTTGTTTTCTGTTTTGCTCAGCCTAAAGCTTTTGAACATCCCATTAGGCCCCAATTTTAATCTGTAGGCACCTAAATACCTTTGAAAGATCTAGATCCTGGTCCTAAGGAGTGCTCAGGTCTCTGGCCCTCATCCAGCAAAGCACTTAAGCAAGTGCTTGATTTTAAATATGCAAATAGTGTCATTGACTTCAATAGGATTACTAACAAGTATAAATTTAAACATGTGCTTAAGTGCTTTGCTGGATCAAGGCCAGAGTGGTTAGCACCTTTCAGACTAGAGCCCTGAGATAGGGTAAGATTTCCAGTGTGGGGGGCAGCATGGGAAAGTGAAAGGAAAGATGAGGTAGAACTCTGGTGGATTTAGAAGTGAAAAATCAAAATGAGATACAGATGGGGATGGAATTGTGTGGGACCTTGAGGGGGAAGACAAGGAGCTTGAATAGAGGACAAGGGGATAAACAGGGGGCAAGGGGAGGCCAGTAGAGGGATTCAGCTGCGTTAATCACAGCCACTAGATTGTCCTTTCTCTTCCTCCAGACCAGTCTGCAGCCTCAATCACAATACGTTTTTCAACTCCTTCAGTAAATAAGGCCGGGGTCACTGTCAGACACACAACAGCCTCCTTCACTACCCAGCCTTGAGTAATTCCCAGGGCACATCCATCCAGTGCACTGAATGAGACAGAGGGCCTGCTCAACAAAATGTAATCACAGTATTGACGCTCTTGTCCTCTTTTTGTGAATAACATGATTTTCAGCTGTGGCTGGAGCCAGTCTCATGATGATGTGAGAAGCTCCAGCCCTCTAGAGAATTCAAGCCCTGACTGTAGGGGAAAAGTCTGCCTATCCCACTTGCCAACTTCCTGGGCCTGATCAACTAATCAGAGCTCCTGTGGGAAGTAGCTGTTCCATGAAACCTGTACAGGGGCTCAGTGCACACCTGCCAGCTGTCAAGTTTTATGGCTCAGGATCACTTCAGATGCCCTGTGCTTTTGTACCTGAGAGGTGGCAATCCAGGAAGGGAGAAGGTGAAGAATCCCAGAGCTGCCCCCTGTCCCATACCTGGTAGGGGCCCCCACTGCAGCCTCCCAGGCCTGGGTGAGTGTGAAGAATTTACGAGGAACAGAAGTGAGGTTGGGAGGCTGAACTGACTGCGGGGGCAGAATTAATTGCTGCATCAGCACTGGGCAGATGTGGGGGTGAAACTCCTGCAATGGAGGCCAAAATCATCTTTCCTAACAAACTTGGAAGAGCGGGCAACACTTCCTGACAAACACACATTTGGGGATGGGCAGGGGAAATTAAAAAAATAGACCAAAAATCCACACCATATCTTTTTTAAAAAACATTTTGGTCAATCTCATGATTTTGGGGGTTCTGATTTATAATTTTTGATCTCTTGAGATTGTCAAAACTGTAAACGTGGTTGAAGAGTGTGTGATTATGCATACATTCAAAGGAGTAAGAAGTAAAGGTGCATAGGTGGTCTTAATTCTGACACTTTCAAATTTTTGAGTGCCTGAGTTTGCAACCTTGACGTTATTTTAATGTGACTCTTTTTATCTAATGCTTTTGATGAGGTTACTAAATGAGAAAAATGATTCCCACCTTCCCATTCATCAATAATTTTGAAACTTCATAGGCTGCTCAATGCACAGAAATTTCCAAATTTGATATTTGTCCTACCCACCAGAGGAAGCCAAAGATCATCAGCCATTTTCTATTAGCTTTCAACTGTTCCTTTTCTGTTACATGTATACTCATCACCATCATCATGTTCCCAGTATGCTTCTGGCATTTAGGCCAGTGATGAAGCTCCTCCATTCCTGTCTGTTTCTGGCAAGTCTTTCAGTGGTTCCCCAGCTGTGCCCCAGGTTTTTCAGCTTGGCCTCCACAGCTCTTTTCCATGTTGTGTTCAGGCGACCTCCTTTTTGCTTGCCTTCTGGTGTCCATCTTATTGTTACTCTGGTGGCTGAATCAATTTCCATCTGAAGCACATGGCTAATCCATCTCCAGTGCCTCCTGACAATGATGGTGCTCAGATCCTCTTGGCTGCACTGTGTCAATATATCTTGGTTTGAGATTGTTCTTGGCATGTATGTTAGGGGTGACAGTTTTTCATTTGTATTAATTTCTTCAGCAAGGTGATGATGCTGGGTAAGAGACTTCTAGTTTAAAGATATGAAGATGATAATCTAAAGTTGATCACATTTTAGCCAAGAAAATGTCCATAGAGGTGCATCAATTATGTGATTACAAAACTTACATTAAGTGTCATGTTCTGCAATCACTATTGTCAGTAGCATGCATTCAAAAATCATGCTTCAGGCCCCCAAATCACAATTAGTTTAAAATTTTGATTTGATTTTTTTTTTTTTAACTTGCCTTCTGGTTTTGAGCCTTGAAAGCTCATGTTTCCAAGAGGGCTGGAAATATATTTAAACAAAAAACGGGCCTGGGGGCTGAGATTCTAATCTAATCATGTGATTCCAGAAGCTTGGGTTTTAAGTAAAACACCAACTGTAGTGAGACTTGCAGTTCTATTACAAGAGCTGGCATTGCTTTGCCACGCAGGAGCATGTGTATTTGCCTCTGGGCAGTTGTATGTTGCACTAGAGTAGGCTTGGGTCACTGACTGATACAAAAATGTTCAGTAGCAAAGTATTAGTATAAAGAAAGTAACTTCTTACCAAGTTTTCTGCCATTATAAGACTCCTACAACTTTTAAGCCGGTACATACAAAAATAAGGCTTTAGGGTATTAAAATAATAGACTGTATACCAACTTTACTGTGTCTTAATGGATGGTAAAATCACTCCTTCAGTCTTTATCATACATCAAAAAATCTGAAGCAGTGTTACTGGGAGGCTAAAAAGCTGAATATGTGTGAAAAACAGATTGCTGATCAAGATAAAAGCATCTGTTTATTGATTACAGGCTGCTCTCTGAGATGAAAATAATAAAACTAATAAAGCTAATGTTGCAGCATTCAAATGTTATTTTACTGAGAGGTGAGTAAGTGTCCCTGCAGGGAATAACATTGATAGTCACATCCTCCCCAATACTAATAAATCTTTTTAATTTTGTTGTGTTTAAAAAATAATCAAGTTGTGAGGGCAAAGAATTGGAGCCATTGGTGTTCATGGAGTGCTATAGATATGCATAGTTCTTTATATATAGATAAAAGAGCACGTGCTTGCTCTAAGTAGGTCATGAAAGGAGGCGGGGTAGGGGAAGGAGTAGGCATATGCAGTACAAGGACATAACATTAGTTATGTACATATGGTGGTTCCTGTTTAATTTATATTTCAGTTTGTGAATATGAAGAAAAAATACAGGGAAGATTATTTAAGGACTGAAATAACAGAAGTTCAATATTTACGGTATTACCATTTACCTGTCTAAATACTTTAATTAAACTATAAAGCAGGACTGCAGCTTGTGATATCAATTCTCCTATTGCTTTCTATTATATCAGGTGTCTTGCCCCAATTTGTTGTGGTGCATGTAGACGTGCCAGGCCTGGTTACTCCTTGTAACATCCTGTAATGAACCTGCTTGCTCACTGCTGTGGGGCACTATGTTAACTTCTAGTTTGACATCTAGCCAGCAGATGGCTCCATAACCACCAGAGCACAGGAAAGGGAATTACTGGCAGAGGGAACTGGTTCAGGAAGGAGCCAGAGGCAGGACCCTGGGGACTGGCTGTAGAGGGAAGGTGGGGTTGGAGAAGGCAGCAGGAAAATTCAGGGCTGCAGTTGCAGGCAAGAGTACAGTGCAGAGCATTACACTGGGACTCTTACTTTTGTGCCCCTGTACTGGGTTGCTCTAAGGAGCTTATCTGGGAACTATTGGGTTTCTTTTTCCTTATGGTAATGGTTAAAGAAAATGTTCCCAGGACGTTTTCATCTTTCACTTCTGGCAGCCCAAGAAAAGGAATCCTGAGTTACTAAGAGGCAATTGGTATGTATGGGAACCAACTGAGGGTTACAGCCTGGTGAGACCCATGTTTGCAGTGCCCAGAGAACTTCTGTCCAAACATATGGGCCACCTAGCATGCTCTCAGACACTGAGGTGGTTTGCTACAATACCAACTTTATAGTTTTGCTATTTGAGAGTATGCATATCCAAAATGGATCTGACTTGTAATGAGTGAACCTCAACAAGGTTTAGAGGTTCATTTCATATAAGCTTCACAAAAATCTGGATGCATTTGTACATTTTTATCTAATTAACCCAAACTGCTGAGCCTCCAAATTTGGACTGGAGATATCAAAAAGGCTGCTGTTTTGAGATTGCAGCACTTCCTTTTCCAAGCCTAACAGCAACCAGGAAACTCAGAGGCATTTAAAAATAGTGCAAGTCTCAAAATAGGTTTAGGTTTGGTACAGATTTCCATTAAGATTCAGGAATGAGGACAGTGGATTGTATTTTATCCCAAATCATTAACCCTTTCTCTAGACTGGGGGCTTGATCTGTGAGTGAAAATTTTGGAGAGGAAATGGAGATACAGAAATTGGATAGGATCTATAGAGATGTTGGTAACAATGAAGGCTATGTTTTAGTCACGAGTATTTTTAGTAAAAGTCATGGACAGGTCACGGGCAGTAAACAAAACTCATGGCCTGATGTTGGTGCTGGGGGGACTCGAGCGATGGTGCATGGCATGGGGGTGAGCAGGGTGGGGCCGGCAGGCTCCCCACCTGACTCTGTGCCTCCCTCCCCCTCTCCCAGCAGCATCAGAGTTTGGGTGTGGGAGGGAGCAGAGGGTTAGGGCATGAGTCCTAATAGTGCCCATATTTTAAAAAAGGGAAGAAAGAGAACCTGGGGAACTACAGACCGGTCAGCCTCACTTCAGTGCCTGGCAAAATCATGGAGGAGATCCTCAAGGAATCCATTTTGAAGCACTTGGAGGAGAGGAAGGTGATCAGGAACAGTTAACATGGATTTGCTAAGGGCAAGTCATGCCTGACCAACCTGATTGCCTTGTATGATGAGATAACTGGCTCTGTGGATATGGAGAAAGTGATATATCTTGACTTTAGCAAAACTTTTGATACGGTCTCCCACAGTATTCTTGCCATCAAGTTAAAATAGTATGGATTGCATGAATGGACTATAAGGTGGATAGAAAGCTGACTAGATTGTTGGGCTGAACAGGTAATGATCAATGGCTCCATGTCTAGTTGGCAGCCGATATCAAATGGAGTGCCTCAGGGGTTGGTCCTGGGCCCGGTTTTGTTCTACATCTTTATTAATGATCTGGATGATGGGATTAATTGCACCCTCAGCAAGTTTGCAGATGACACTAAACTGGGGGGAGAGATAGATATGCTGGAGGGTAGGGATAGGGTCCAGAGTGACCTAGACTGGTGCAGGAAGTGAAACTGGATATTATAGGGATAATAGAAACATGGTGGAATAGTAGTCGTGACTGGAGTACAGGTATTGAAGGCTATGTGCTGTTTAGGAAAGACAGAAATAAAGGCAAAATGGTGGTGGAGTAGCAATTTAGTATCAGGTATGGAGGTGTAACTGTAAAGAAATCAAGAAGATGATGAATGGATAGACCAGAGTCTGTCTGATTGTGCAAAATCACATTGGGAAAGAAAGTTACTACAGTCCTCCTGATGATAGTGCTTGGTGGCTGCTACAGACCGCCGGTGGATTCTGATTTTGGATAGCAGATAGAGACCTCTTTAATGTTTTTAATGAAGTAACACTAATGGGAATTGTATGTGATTGTGGATGAGACTTTAACTTCCCGATATGAGACTGCGAAGAAATTGCTTCTGAGTAACAATAATAGTCAGAATTTGTCTAAATGCTGGCTAGCTATTTTAACCAGTAGTTGGAAGAACCAACAAGAGGGGATGCCATTTTACGATTTGTTTTGTGTGAGTAGTGGGACCTCATGCCAGAAAAAATGGTTTAGGGCACACCTTGGTATGCGGTGGATTTCATTGAGGCTAATTCAGTCTCAAACTTAGATGGAAGCGATAAACAAATAAGATCTGGGACTAGGGTTTTTTATTTCAAAGTAGGCTAACGTTAAAGAAAGACTTCAAAGCTTGCATCCCAAGAAGGGGGAACAAAAAATTCATGTCGCAGGTCTGGCGTGACCATAGCTGGGTGGAGCTAATGATCTCATGAGAGGAGATTAAAACAAAGCAGAAAGCCTTACTAAGAGTGGAAGATGGTGAAGGAGATAGCAGTTGAAAGCTACTCTTGATTGTAAGAGGATCTCAAACACCAGTAGGGATGAAGTGAGGAAATGGACAAATAACCATGTAGAAGTTGGACCTTGACAAAGTGAGAATTAAACCAATAGTAGTAAAAAGGTCTATAGCCAATAAATAAGAAGAGAACAAAAAGAGAAAGAAGAGATTGGACCGCTAAACACTTGAGGATCAAATTGGAGGTTGAAGCGCATGTAATCTCAGATCAATGCCCTATATGCCCAAATAACATTACTTTTGCCCTCATCTTAATAGCTTAATTGAAGGAGCTTAGGGGATAATGCTGCAATGGTATGACAATATGGGCAATGAGGATATGGAGGTATAGATATTACCATCTGTTAGCAGAAGGGCCAACATTAGAACAGCCTTATGAATGGGGCAGCAAAATATGGAGGCCCAATAACTTTTCAACTTCGCAAAGAATATGTAAAGGAACTGGCACCATGAAATTGCAGCCCGATAGCAGAAGATTTTTAATGAATTGCGGTGAAACTCAGGTGTGTACTGTACGACGAGAGAATATGTCTAGACATGAGTTCCTATTGTGTTAAGTAAAGGACATGAAAAATGCGATTGACGTAGTAACTATAGGCTGTGTAGTCTGACATCTGTAGGTATGTAAGGGTCTGGAGAACATTTTGAAGGAGGAAAGTTAGTTTAAGAGACATTGCAGTCAACAGTATTTCAAACGGTAATGCGGACAAAATACAAACACGGTTTTACAAAAGGTAGATTGGTGCCAAACCAACCTGAATCTATTTCTTTGAGGAAGGGTAACAGATTTTTAGACAAAGGATAACGAGTGGAATCTAATTTACCTCGATTTCAGTAGTAAAGGCATTGTGACATGGTTCCACGTGGGAATTATTAGTTAAATTGGAAAGATGGGATCAATATAAATTGAAAGGTGGATAAGGAACTGGTTAAAGGGAGAGCTACAACGGGTCATACTGAAAGGTGAACTGTCAGGCTGTGAAGAGGTTACTAGTGGAGTTCATCAGGATCAGTTTTGGGTACCATCTTATTTAACCTTTTTATTACTGACTCTTGGCACAAGAACTCGAGAATGTTGCTAATAAATTTACGGATGACACAGGCTGGGAGGTATTGTCTAACACAGAGAAGGACCGGGGATATCATACAGGAAGATCTGGATGCCTTTGAAAACTGGGTAGTAATAGTAATAGGATGAAATTTAATAGTGAAAAGTGCAAGGTCATGCATTTATGGATTAATAAACAAGAATTTTACTTATTAAATTGGGGACACATTGGTTGGAAGTAACAGAGGAGTGAGAGGACCTCAGAGTATTGGTTTCTCACAGGATGACTATGAGCCGTCATGTGATATGGCTGTTAAGAAAGCTAATGCAGTGTTAGGATGCATCAGAACAAGGGTATTTCCAGCAAGAGAAGGAGTGTTAGTACCATTATATAAGCACTAGGTGAGAACCTCATCTGGAATATTGTGTGCAGCTTCTGCGTCTCCCATGTTTAAAAGGATGAATTCAAACTGGAACAGGTTCAGAGACGGGCTACTAGGATGATCCGAGGAATGGAAACCTGTCTTATGAAAGGAGACTCAAAGAGCTTGGCTTGTTTAGCCTAACCAAAAGAAGGTTGAGGGGGATATGATTGCTCTTTATAAATATATCAGAGGGATAATATCAGGAGTTGAGAGGAATTATTTAAGCCTTAAAGTACCAATGTGGACACAAGAACAACGATGATATAAACTGGACACCAGGAAGTTTCGACTTGAAATTAGATGGAAGGTTTCTAACCGTTTAGAGGAGTAAGTTCTGGAACAGCCTTCCAAGGAGAGTAGGTAGGGCAAAGACATATCTGGCCTTAAGACTGTCATAGTATATTCCTCAATCTGAACCTTAGGAGTTCAAAGTGAGGTACTAGCATAAACTCCTCTAAGCTTAATTACAGATTAGATCTGATAGCCTGCCACCAACAGGAATTCCAGTGCCTGGTACACTCTGGTCCCCCAAAAATTCCCTGTGCGACCCCAAACTCAGACGCCCTGAGTCTTCCTAACAAGGGAAATAACCTATTCCCCCACCTTCTCTCCCACCAGAATTTCCTCTCTGGGCTACCTGAGAGTTACTGATGCAACCTCTTTACTCACATACAAGAAGCATGTGTCTTCTCTTCCACAAAGAGACAACCAAATCCAAGGAAACAGAAAAGATTTCTTATCTCTCTCTCCCCTCCCACAAATTCCCTGGTGCTGCAGAGCTTCACCCTTCTAGATTCTAACACAAGAGAATTTCCACTCCCTTCGTTCCTTAGCTCTACCAAGAGAGAAAAAAACTCAAACAAGTCTTAAAAAGGAAACTTTATATTAAAGAAAGAAAAAGACATAAAACATGATCTCTTGCATTAAGGTGACTAATACATAGGGTTATTGCTTAAAAGAAAAATATGAATAAACAGTCTTATTCAAAAAGCTATCCAATAAACATTCCAGCAAACTCCACACATGTAAATACAAAAAACCAATAACAGCCTATTGTTTTTCTACCTTGTTACTTACAACTTTGAACTGAAGATTAGAAGCTTGAAGATAGAAAAAAGATCCCCTCTCATAGCTGAGAGCCAGACAAAAGACACAGAGCCATAACATTCCCTCCCCTGAGCTTTGAAAAATCCCGGTTTCCTGATTGGTCCTGGTTCAAGCGGTTTGGTTCCCTTTGTTAACCCTTTACAGGTAAGAAGAAACATTAACCCTTAGCTATCCCTGTTAATATGACAAAAGACTTAGCTTGATAAGTTTTGGAGGGGTATGTATGATGGAATAGCCTAATTTTGGGCAATTTAATTAGGAACTGATCTTGATTATCAGCAGTAAGGGCCGGTAAGGTATTCCCACCGTGGTCTGTGATGGATAGTAAAGATGTTTGGCATGTGAGTTACTTGAGATAATCTTTCCTGTTTGCGGTGCTGTCCTGGTGAGTCTTGCTACATGTTCAGGAGTTTAACTGATCGCCATATTTGGAAGGTCGAGAATTGGAATTTTTCTCCAGGGCATGTATAGTGAGCAGCACCGCGCCTGGAGGTTTTTCTCCTTCCTCTGCAGCATGGGGCACGGATCAGTTGCTGGAGGATTCTCTGCAGCTTGAGGTCTTCAAACCACAATCTGAGGACTTCAATAACTCAGACATAGGTTAGGGGTTTGTTATAGAAGTGGATAGGTGAGATTCTGTGGCCTGCTTTGTGCAGGAGGTCAGACTAGATGATCATAATGGCCCCTTCTGACCTCAAAGTCTATGAATGTATGAGACAAATTGGATTATTGGGCCAAAAGAAATCTGATGAGGTTCAACAAGGACAAGTGCGGAGTCCTGCACTTAGGAAGGAAGAATCCTATGCACTGCTATAGGCTGGAGACTGACTGGCTAAGCAGCAGTTCTGCAAAAAAGGACCTGGGATTACAGTGGACGAGAAGTTGGAGATAAGTCAGTAGTGTACCCTTGTTGCCAATAAGGCCAACAACATATTGGGCTGTATTAGTAGGAGCATTGCCAGCAGATCGAGCAAAGGGATTATTCTCCTCTATTCGGCACTGGTGAGGCCAAACCTGGAGTTTTGTGTCCAGTTTTGGTCCCCTGCACTATAGAAGGGATGTGGATAAATTGGACAGAGTCCAGTGGAGGGCAAAAAAAATTATTAGGGGCCTGGGACACATGACTTACAAGGAGAGGCTGAGGGAACTGGGGTTATTTAGTCTGCAGAAGAGAAGAGTGATGGGGGATTTGATAGCAGCCTTCAAGTACCTGAAGTGGGGTTCCAAAGAGGATGGAGCTAGGTTTTTCTCCGTGGTAGTAGATGACAGAACAAGAAGCAATGCTCTCAAGTTGCAGTGAGGGAAGTCTAGGTTGGATATTAGGAAACACTATTTCACTAGGAGGGAGGTGAAGCACTGGAATGGGTTACCTACAGAGGCTGTGGAATCTCCATATTAAACGTTTTTAAGGCCCAGCTTGACAAAGTCCTGGCTGGGATGCTTTAGTTGGTGTTGGTCCTGCTTTGAGCAGGGGATTGGACTAGATGACCTCTTGAGGTTTCTTCCAACCCTAATATTCTATGGTTCTATGATGGGGTGAGGTGGGGTCTGGGTGGCACTTATCTGGGGGTCTCCCCAGAAGCAGTGATTTCCTCCTTGCTCAGCTCCTAGACGGAGGCATGGCCAGGTAGCTCTGCGCACCGGCTCCACCTACAAGAAGAGAGGAAGTGCATGCAGGCTTGTACTGCCAGGGCCTGATTTAGGCCTTGATTTATCAAGATGTTTTAAACATGAGTAACTTTAAGCACTTTAAGCAGTAGTCCCATAGACCAGTGGTTCTCAAACTTTTCTTTCATGGACCACTTGAAAATTGCTGAGGGTCTCAGCGGACCACTTAATGATATTTCCAAAAGTTGTTTGTACTGTTAGCTAACTATTGTAAAGCATTTTGGAAAAAAGTGTTATCTTAAAAAAAAACCCCTTAATTAACATTTTTTTGTTCTACATATAAAAGCACACAACTCATATTTTACTATCAGTTGTCTTACCTTTCTAATGCGATGGATGTGCCCTCTCTCCCCCGCTGCAGCAGTCACAGAGCTGAGGCTGGGAAGGAGGGCTGTGTCTCCCCAGCAACCACAGTCCTGGAGCTGCGGAAAGTCACCTCTTTCTCTGGCTGCTGCAGCCCTGCACGTCCCAGATTTCCCTCACCTCCTCTTCTCACCCCACTGTCTACTCCCATCTACCCCGTATTCATCCCAAGGTCACCACCTCACCTTACATGTCCGTCTTCTCCAGGGTCCAGGGCTCCACTAATTAGCTGAGTGGCTCTTCATTCTTTTGTGTGCGGCCGCCCAGGCACGCACCTTAGAGGGAACTATTTGCGGACCACCTGAATGGAACTTGCAGACCACAGTTTGAGAACCTCTGCCATAGACTTCTACAACACATAGCTAAATTAAAAGAGAGAGAAAACATGGGCAAGAATAGTTCTCTATGTTGCACTGTTGTTTCTACCAGTTCCATTTTACAGTCTAAACTAATGACATAAGTTGCTGAGGTCCAAGCTTTGGGAACCTTTTATGCAATTAAACCTTCTATGGGGGTGGTGGGTAAAGGGTGTGCATGTGTGTGTAAAAGAGAATGCACCTTGGTATACTGTTCTGCATTTTTGTCCAAAGCAATTTCTACTCATCACAGTATATATTACCTTTCCTCTTGATGTTCGCTACTGAGCTCCTTATTAATTGTATCCAGAAATTAGAGCATTTCTTTAGTGTGTTTTACGTTGCTTGCCTTTAATCTCTTTTACAAATTTCAGAGGTTACTCTATCTCAATTGTTTGTTCTTTTCTTGCTTTTAAAATTAATTTATATTTATTATAGGTCTAAAATAATTATGGACATGAAGTGTGTTATTTAACAAAGCTGCCTAGTTTAATATGGTAAGAGTCACAATATGACAGTCATAGCAAGAGTCATATTTTACCCAAGGTATATTGCATCTATTTCCTTGAAATCATGGATATCGTAGTAGTTTAAATTTGTCCAGTTCCGCCCCAATATATAAACACACACACCACACCAGACTAGTGTTTTGCAGTATTTTCCATAAATTTGGGGAAATGTGGACAAATGCAATATATAACTAAATATATATTTCACACGCAATAACTAGTGTTCAGAATGAGTTCATGGAAAGATGATTGAAGTAAATTTAGGCTTTTTCACTCCTCTTTAATGAGGGAATCACTTGTTCCACAACTGAGAAATCATAAACATAGACAAATGATGCAAAGGATTAGATTGCATGATCTCAGAAATGCAAATGCTCCTCAACAATGCAAAATATGCTGCACAGTACATAGTCCTGTCATAGCACTTCCTCTTAGGCAAATGTGTCTCAGTTCCTAATTTCAGTGTTTATAAAAAAAAATTAAAAAATCATTCCTGTTTTCAAAAGGGCTTGTTTCTCCTGTCACAGTGGCTTAAATCAAAAGTCACTCCACTGAATCTGTGGCATTTCACTGGTGTAAAACTGGGGTAAGACTACAATAAAGCCTTATGTAGTCACAGCTCTAGTTATTACGATTAGCCTTTAACCTCTGAAGGCCACTAGTACCAGAGGCATCCTGCCTGCAGAACAGACAGGCAACATGCCCCTGAGTGTGCTAAGCTAAGGAAAGCATGCTGTGAAGTGCCTCCTGCGCTTCCTTTTAGAAGGTGCAGCATGCTTTCATAATGTGCCCCACCTTACTTTCCATTTGTGTCACTCGGGAGCTGAAAAGGGGTGGAGACCGTCTCAGTCTTTAAAGATGACTAATGGACTCAGAACTGTTATAAACTTTTTCCCCATTGTGTGCCAAGTCCTAAACTTGAGGTGGGGCGTGGGGAGGAGTTTCAACAAAAAATCAAGAGAAGAAAAAATTAAGTGCTTCAATTCTGTCTTGTTCCTGCTGCTAATGAAAACAAATAAAATGAAGAGTAGCTGCCTCTGTAATTGCTTCTGAGATCTAAAGGCCAAGATTCCATTGGAAGAAATATTGTATGTCAAAGCTATGGGTCTTTTTCTGAAATAATTGTATAACTGCCTCTTAATATTGAGGAAAAGTCTAAGAAAACCAACATCAGCACCAGCTGACATCGGAAACAACTTAATGAGAACTGAAATTTCACACTTTTAGGCCAACACAAAAAATAAGCTTTATATGGTGAGGCAGAATAGGAGTTGGACTGAGTCCATACTTTTCACAGTACCTAATCAGTGTTTTATCCTAAGATGCATGAAAAATTGCAGTGCCCTGAGAAGCTGCTATTGGTACTATTAAAATACATTTACTTTTAGCTTATAAACTATATATTGTTTTAATATATTCCAGCCTCTGAGATGTGATAAATACAGAAATAACACAGTAGGGCTCTTACGTACTTAACTCAGGAAAAACTCCCATTGGGCTGCACTCTGCAGCTTTTTACTCTTTCATTATTTAGGCAAAACTATTGAAGTCAAGTTTTGTCTGACTAAGGATTGAGTTAAGATCTCTGAGGTGGGTCCAGTTGGAGTTTTGCATGAGTAAGAAATGCTGGAATGGTCCCTACATATAACACATTTACTGACTGATGTTATACTACATAGGCCTAATCATCCTGTATTCCTTTCAAACTGCAAACTTCCATTAACCTCTGTGCAAAATAAATGCAGGACTGGACACAAAAAGTGACATATATATATAAAATATGTAATAAACTTCCTAGTGTGTATGTGTTCCACTGCCCTCTTTTGGGTGGACTCAGAACTGTCCAACTCTGCTTCATGTAGTGCTGAGCAAATGGTGCAATAATTTTGTGATGAATATTTGTTCAGATATGAAAGCAAATCTCAATTCAGCCAGGCTCATTACCTTTGTGTGTTCACTTTCCATGAATGTTTAAGCAAAAGAGCTTTACTAGCACCAGTGTTTGTGAAAAGCTGATTGGTGCAGGAATGTGTTTGATAATGTGAAAAACCTGGAGCCTGAGGCATTTGCTAGCAGACTTTTGTATAAATTTTTCAGTCCTTTATGCCAATAACTGCATGTGGACTAGGGATGTCTGGAAAACAATTCCATTTCATGAAAAATGTCAAGTTTTTAGAATTTGGTTTTGTTCTGATGCAGCATAAAACAGAGACCTTTCACAAATAAACAAGAGATCCCAGTGGTTAACACACTTACCTATGGAGGGAGAGAGTCAGATTCAAGTTCGCTATGAATTAGCCAGAGCAGATTTGAACCTGGGTCGCCTACACCCCAGGCAAATGCCCTAACCACAGGATATAGAGTAAGTGTCATGCTAGACCATGAATATTGAAATATTTATACAAAGTGAAACAGCGCCAATGGGAGAAAAAGAGACTGATTCATCTGGGGTGCAAGAAACAAAAGTTGAAGTCCCAGTTTGTCTGATGCAGAGCCGGAACGTCAACATTGTCTCTCGCATCCCAGGTGAGTGCCCTTACCACCAGGTTACTCTGAGGGAATAGTGGGTGGGGGGATCTGTCTGTCTAAAAATTTCAGTCAGAACTGATACATTTCAACAAAACATTTAACTTTAGACAAATAATTTTTTAATTTCTTTTTTCACCATCTCTAATATAGATTACTAGCTCCTTTCAGGCTATAACTACACTATGGGCTAGAACTATGATCCTTCTCCTCGCATACACATTCACTCCTAGATGCTGAAACAAGGGGTGCAGGGGGTGCTGCAGCACCCCTGACTTAAAGTGGTTTTCATTATATACAGGGTTTACAGTTTGGTTCAGTGGCTCACAGCACCCCCACTACAAAAGCTGTTCCAGCACCCCAGCTTGCACTAGCTCCGATTGGGTATAAACAGTGGTGTAGCTGCGGTAGTATGGGTCGCAGCAGTGGAGGCATGAGCCACACTGAGCACAAAACCCCCCTGAAACTTGTCGGTATGCATGGAGCATGGCTCAGCCGTGTCTCTGCTGCTGCCTGTGGACTGCTGCTACGCTACTGTTTATACTCTCACTAGCTCTCCTTTGAGTCTGCCTGAGCATGTACACGAACAGAGGAATCCCATCCCTAGTGCTTAGTGTAGATATAGACTTAACGTTCTGTTTTCTTAAATAGCTGCACATTTAACAATGGATGGTGTAAGTTCAGTACAATAGTATTCTATGTAATAGTTTTTTAGCTAAATCTGTATGTGTATTAAATAGCTCTTCACTGTGAAGTGGGAACACACCTCATAAGGATCCATTACAGCATTGGCCTGGGGAGTTTGTATGAAGGATCTTCTCATGAAACCTATCGTTTTGTTGAATACAGTACCCCTCAATAGTTCTACAATTGTATATATATCATATAGGGGAAAATAAATAATTAAATAGGCTGAAAAGTAATTGGTGGATGTAGGGCACTCAGGAAACTGCCAATTTTGATGGCATCAGTGTTGGCTCTGAATTGAAAATGTTTGTAAGACAGCTATTTTTGTTCATACTGATCTAGTACTTTATATCCCTGTTGTGAAGTCAGGTGCCTTAGCTACCATGAGTCCAACCACAGGCCTTGGTGAAAGATAAATGTACTTAAAACACCCCTAAAATGATGCAGAATAGCTTTTCTAATATATATATTTCTTTAAAGACTCATTCATGTAAATACCTTTTAAAAACTCTGATAAGTAAGATTGTAAGAGTAGAAGCAAGTGCTGCATATCCCTTTTGGGAAACTGGGAATCTCCCCTTTCTCTTGGTGTAAAGCTCCTCTTCCCCTAAAGGAACATTAGCTGGGCTCTGCACAGGTGTAATGGTCCACTCAACAGAACTGGCACTTTAGATTGGAAGTTTTTTAGAGCAGATGCTCACTTCATCTTGTGTCACAAATTAACTGGAGGTATAAATAAATGAAAGAGCAGCATGATCTTGGTTTTAAATCTGACATCCTTAAATACTAGGACTCTTTTTGGCCAAGGACTACTTCTACATGTCTTTTGTGTGCAATTTCTACCATTGTTCCAAATTATTCTTTTTTTATTATGAGAGAGATTTCTATTATTGTATAGAGCCAAAAGTAAAGGGTATAAATCACAATTAAAGGAAAATTTCTTACAAAAAAGATCTGTTTTTGTTTTGTCAAGTAATGGTTGGAAAAATAAAAGCTTAAACCACTGTATTTTAACTGCCGTAACCTTCAGTGAATTGTTTTTCTTGCTGGCAGCTTTATGGTAAATGTGGAAAACAAAATCCGTTCTGTTGTTGGTTATGTAATGCCTTGAGAGAAAGAATGTGCTTTGAACTGACAGCAGCCTTGTCAGCCTGAATGCTGAAGCTACAAATAGCTTCACAGATTTCTTTATGCTGCAAAACCCTATTTTAGTGCAAGGGGGAATGGGAAGGAAGAAAGAAGGGGAAAGCATGTACGCACACATGACACACACGTGGTGCAACAAATGAAACCGGATCAATAGCAGCAGTGAACTATATATTTTAGAAAAGCTACACACCTTGGGTGTTAGTAAGTGCTGTGCACTGGCTCTGTCTTCATACAAGGGCTCGTGTTGATTCTTTGACAAATAGAAAGAAACTACTTCCTTCAGCTGTAGAAGTCGTAGTGGCACTCTATGATTCTAAAAGTCCTTATCTGTCATTCTGCATGAATGTCTATGCATCCACAGTTAATCACCTCATTTTAAAACCAAAATAGACAAAATACTGTAAAATATACAGGGGGAACAATCTACTGGCAACAAGATGGATGAGCTAACAATTCTTCTCCCTCTCTCTTCAGTATGGACCATAGCATCCCCCAGGCAATCAGATGCCATGGTGCTGAGTGCATCTTAAGACTTTAGACAGAATATTTATTCACATTTATACTACACTAAACAAAAGTAGCTCAGAGTACCTTTGTTAAACTTCAAAATTGAATCAAATGGACAGGCATCAGCAATAACCTGCAGATCATGCTATCTTGACAGCAACTTGGACAGGGCCGGCTCTACCATTTTTGCCACCCCAAGCAAAAAAAAAAATCCCCCCGAACTGCTGAAGTGAAAAAAAAAAGCCAGCCGGACTGTGCTGCCCCTTAGCATGTGCTGCCCCAGGCACAAGCTTCCTCCACTGGTGCCTGGAGCCGGCCCTGAATTTGGCCTGAATTTGGATCACCAAACTTAGTACACTCTAACAATATTATATGGATAAAATCAGCAGTTAAAATAGATTGAAATAGTAGAAGAGCTCTTACCACACTAGCCAAGGATGAGGGGGAACTGTGAGGGAGTGCTGCTCAGCTAGGCTAGGGAGTGGAGGGAGAACTCTCTGCATTTAGCTGCTTTACTCCCTTTTACTTCAGCTCTTGGATTAAACTGATACCAAGTTAGATGCTGGCTATGGCCAGGTATGGTAGAGGACCAGAAGCTGTACAAGCTTGCACTTCGCATTTGTCTTGAAGAGAGTGGGCTTCTTCCCTGCCGAAGTGGGAGTTGGGTGGGGGTTTGGCCCATAAAGCCAGCAGGATTCTGCTAGTATATGTGGAGGGGACCTCAGCAAGGAATCCTCTTTGGCAATATTGTCTCACTAATAGTACAGCATTTAAGGTACGTTAGTGACATAGCTTATATCTACTTACCGTGGGATCCACACTACACTATGTCAATGAGAGACACTCTCCCATCGACTCACCTTCCTTTCGCGTTCCGGTGAAGTACTAGAGTCGATGGAAGAGCAATCTGCAGTCGATTTAGCGGGTCTTCAGTAGATTCTCTTGGGTTTCGTTCCCTCTGACTGACGTTGGAAGAGGGGAGTGATATGGCTTATGATTGTACGTTATGTTGATTGCCTTATTTCCCAGGGCTCTCATGAGTTAATGCCCATGCTGCAGACGTTTGGTTCTGTTTCCCTGCATGAACCCTTTCAATCTTGCTTTTTATTTATATCTCTGAGGGAGGTGGGAAAAGCTATTATTTGGCCATTTTCACCTCCCTGTGGTAATGGCTTGAGCTGTTAATTTAAAATTTGATTGCAACAATGATGTAGTGCTGTTAAGTACTGCTTTGAGTTCTGTAGGCTCATTTGATATTTGCTCTAAGATTGCATTTTTCCCTCTGAGCTGGCCTCAGGTTTTAATTCTCTTTCCTAAGTATTTTTTTTTAATTTTGCAGCTGCAGTTTATATGTGATTATTGGCTTGTTAGTGGCATTCTAATACTATGCTGTGAAGTATGTTGTTTGATAAGACTTTTTTCCCTCCTTCTGTCTAGTGTTCTATTACTGTGGCCTTCTGTGACTTTCTTTAAATTTATTCTACTCTGTTGGTAAGTATTTGCTGCATTGTATTACATTTTATGGTGCGTTAGGGATAGATATAACAGTTCTGGGGCAGCCCATGCTTTACAGCTGTACTAATCAATTGTACTGATATCACTGACTCACCAGTCTTGCATCAGAAAGAGAGAATCTATCAAACTGACATCCAAATGAGTGTGAAATTCTCAAGAGCCTTCAGAAATGTCTCCTATGTGAGAATACTTGGAACGTTAGATCAAATGACTCACTGAACAGGGGCTTTAATAACTTCTATCATAACTGTGGTAATTTATTTCTTTTATAATTAGTTTACTTTGTATTGTGTTTAGTATTAAAATATAATGTATTAAGGTAAAATATGCTAGGTGCAGAGACAGACCATCATTGACATGCTCCTATGTTTACTTGAGTGATGACATGACTATCTGAACCTGAGAATCACTGGAGCCACTAATGGCCTAATTCAGGGGTCAGCAACCTATGGCATGTGTGCCAAAGATGGCATGTGAGCTGATTTTTAATGGCATGCTGCTGCCTGCCAGAGTCCCGGCAGGCAGCAGCGTGCCATTTAAAATCCTGTCCAGCCCAGCCTGGCCGGGCCCAGCCCGCTCTTCTTCACCCCCTCGCCTCCTCCTGTGGGGGCAGGGGGCAGAAGCTTGGTCCAGCTGGCTCTCCTGCCTCTTTCCACAGTGTTCTGGGTTCCCGCCCCTCCTTCTCCTCCTCTCTGTCCCTCCCTCTCTGCCAGCCGATCAGCTGATGGCACTTGTGAGGGAAGGGGTGGGAGAGGAGTGGAGTGAGTGTGCTCACTGTTCCCAGCAGATGCAGAGAAGCAGCAGGGGCAGGGTCTTGGGGAAGGGGGGATGGAATAGGGGCATATCCCCTCCAGGCCCCTGCTGTGAGCACCCTATGACCCAGCCCCCCCCCTTCCCTGACTGCCCCCCACACCCAGCCCTCTGCCCTGAGCCCTTTGCCCTGCACACACCCCAGGTCCCTGCCCTGAGCCCTGACCCCCTCACACACACCCAGCCCTCTGCCCTGACCCCCCTGACTTCCCCAGCCCCCTGCCCTGAGCCCCACAGCCCCGCACCCCTCCCCGGCCCATGCCCATGCCCTGAATCCTGTGCCCCGCACACCCTCCAGGCCTCTGCCCTGCACCCCCCTCACACACACCCAGCCCTCTGCCCTGACCCCCCCTCACACACCTCCAGCCCCCTGCCCTGAGCCCCACAGCCTCGCACCCCTCCCCAGGCCTCTGCCCTGAGCTCTGCACCCCACTCACACACACCCAGCACTCTGCTTGACTCCTTCACCTCCCCCACGATCCCAGCCCTGACTCAAGCACCCTCACACATACCCAGGCCCCTCCACCCAGACACCTGCACCCCCCTCACATGCTCCCAGCCCTCTGCCCTGACTCTTGCACCCCCACATACCTAACCCCCTCATACCTCATGCACCCCCCACATCCCTACCCCCATCCTGAGCATCAAATGGGAGCTCCTGCACCCCCACCCCCTACATTCCCACCTGCACCCCTTGCACCAAATGGGAGTTGCCCTGGTAAGCGCTCCACACCCAAACCTCCTGCCCCAACCCTGAGCCCCCTTCCTCAGTCTAGCTCCTGGCCAGACCCTTCACCCCCAGCCCTGTGCTCAGTGCCACTCCCACCCTTAGCTCATTGCAGAGAGAGGAAGAGAATGGGCCAGAACCAGGGAGAAGGTAGGTACCCTCTGTATGTGGGCAGGGCTGGGACCCCAGACCGCCAATGGGCTGAGTGGATCCGGCAGCCGGGATTCCTACTGGCAGGAGCCGGTGGATGGAACCGCTAAGCGTCAGTGGGCTGAGCTGCCGGATCCCGGCTGCCAGCCCCACACAGCCCGCTGCCGGCCTAGGTGACACGGGGGCGGATCTAGGGATTTTGCCGCCCCAAGCACGGCAGGCAACCTGACTTTGGTGGCTTGCCTGTGGAGGGTCCACTGGTCCCGTGGCTTCGGAGCCTGCAGGAGGTCCACTGAAGCCACGGGACCAGCGGACCCTCCGCAGGCAAGCCGCCGAAGGTAACCTGCCTGCCGCCCTTTCGGCAACTGGCAGAGTGCCCCCCGTGGCTTGCTGCCCCAAGCACGCGCTTGGCATGCTGGGGCCTGGAGCCGCCCCTGAGGTGACAGAACCCCAGACCAGCAGCGGGCTGAGTTGACCAGTGGTGTAAGATCGACATTTTAATTTAATTTTAAATGAAGCATCTTAAACATTTTGAAAACCTTGTTTATTTTACAATAGAACAATAGTTTAGTTATATAATATATAGACTTGTAGAGAGAGACCTTCTAAAAAAACATTAAAATGGATTACCGGCATGTGAAACCTTTAGTTAAAGTGAATAAATGAATACTTAGCGCACCACTTCTGAAAGGTTGCTGACCCCTGGCCTAATTTTCAGAGATGCTGAGCAGCTGCAGTTCTGTTGAGTTCCTTGGGAGTTGTGGATGCTTTGCAACCAGATTTTCAAAGGTGTTATACTGTTTAAAGGGTGCCATTTGCTTCATCTGCATATAGCCTGACTAATTGGGTTTTACATGAATTAAATAAGTAGAGGTGACACCTATCACCCTTAACCACAAACACCTGGATTACTTTCCCAGGCCATTTACTAGACCAGTGACCATATCCTCTGACTCATTTCTATAGGATGTTAGAGTCTCTGGCTCTAAAGGCTGGGCCAAGGGAAGAGCCTGACTGCCAACCTATATGGAAATCAGGTTATAATGAATTTCTAGCTACCTACTTACATCCAACCACGCATGCACAAACTGAGGATCATGTTCTGATCCAGATTTACAGATCTCTTATCACATGAGTTAACAAGATCTGTCAGTTTGGAGTCAGGTATAAGCATAGAGGAATCCAGTCAGTATTTGGAGGGAGCAAGCTTGTGTATGAAAACAAACAAACGTGTGAGTGCAAAAATGTGTAAAAAATTGGCATCTGTGTATGCAGTTATCAGTTTTCCATGTGCTGGTGCATTTCTTTGCATATGGAAATTGATGTGGGTACTAGATAGGAGATTACTTTAAAATTTTTCTCTTTGTGAATTAATGATTTCTGTGGAAGAAAGTAAACAAGTATGAGTAAATACAGCTGATGTCTTTTCCCTTGTGAAAAATTAACTAAATGACAAATTTTTTGTCAATTTGCGACTGAAATATTTTAGGGTTTTGTTGAAAACTTTCAAGGAAAAAGGGAAATTTTTGAATAGATTTTTTTTTTGTCATAAAGCCATTTTCTGTTAAACACTTTGGCAAACTCTAATACAGTACTAGTCACTGATTTCCATGTAAAATTAAATAACCTTTGAGCCTACAGTTAATATTGTATTAATGCAATATAGTAAGCTATAACTTCATTGACTTCATGAGATTTCTGTTCTCTTATATGCATGCTTCAGAAATTTAGGATTCATAACTAGCCAAATGAAATGAAATATCTGATATTGTTGCAACTTACTAAGTGTGATGGTCTAGCAATGTGCAGGGGAGGCCTTTAATTCAGATTGGGACTAAGTTAAAATACACACTAAAAATCTATTGGCACAGCCAGGAGAAATGAAGAGGAGCATGTAAACACTTTATTCCATCGAATACAAAATGTTATTGTAGTTACTCTTAGAATTCTAATTTTAAACTTTTGGTCTTAACAAGAGCTGAACAAGATGTTTGCCAGAACAAAGGATTCTGTGTTACAGGGTCTTCAAAGTTTTATTTGAGATACAGCTTTCAAGCTTCCTGATAGTCACTAAGCAGGCTTGCTCTTCATTTGTGAACCGGAATGTTTTGCTTGCACAGATGATTGAGTCTAGAAGATGAAAAGGCTTAATTTAATGTCAGGCTTGCACAGAAAAGACTGAACCAGGTGGAAGCACCAACAAAGCTTATGAAATCAAAGCATCCAGAACAAGATTATTGTGGTCTAATCTTATTTTGGATGAAGGTCCATGGCCTATTCTTGATCTGATTTTGTATTTATCTCCTCCCCTGCTCCCCCAAAACTTCTAGTAACTTGTGACAATTAACTGAATTAGTATGTATGATTTACAGTTTCTATGGTAGGACAGTATTAATCCAACAGATTCACTGTACCATCTGCATTTATGGTTTTTTATGGTATAGCTTTCTTTCACATAAAGGAGCCAAGAGTTGTTAAAATACTAAGGGAAACTTTCCCTGGAACTCATTCAAGACAATATCTAGTAGGACAGGGATTCTCTTTTCATCTAACTATGACACTCATGCAAGCCTGATCTCACATCTCAGCTACTGAATCCTCCTTGTAATGGGGCCAGCTGCCCCTATCTAGTCATATCTGCTACTTCAGTTTCCACAAATTGGCTCCCCAACCAATGAACATAGGTTCATATAGTTCAAGTACAGCCTTTCCTGGGGTCTGGTTTATTTAACAAAACAGAGCACTTCAACTTCACACACATTTTCCAGCCCTCTTCCCCAGGCTCAACACTTCCTCCAAAGCAGGTTTCATGACTCAGAATCATGCCTCCTGTGTGTGTATATATATAATCTTTTTCCAGCCAGGATTTCTGTTGGGTGTCTTAGAATATCAGGGTTGGAAGGCAACCTCAGGCGGTCATCTAGTTTAACCCCCTGCCCAAGCAGGACCTATCGCCAGACAGATTTTTACCCCAGTTCCCTAAACAGCCCCCTCAAAGATTGAGCTCACAACTCTGGGTTTAGCAGGCCAGTGCTCAAACCACTGAGCTATCCCTCTCCTTCTTCTACCAAACATTCCATGTGGTTGGTACAGAAAGTCTATATCCAACCCTGCACCTGGGTTGTCTTCTTTGCCAGAGCAGGCTTTCTCTTCTAAGAAGCACCACCTAATGGTTATTTTGTTTTCCAGATAAGTCTAGGGAGAAGCCAAACCCATTCCTCAGAGACAAAGTAAGCTGATGATGCAGCCAGGTACAAACAAGTCTGCTGGGCCATTACCCACTAAGTAGTTGCTCAGTGTCAGGAAAGGGTGCAGAAGCAAAAATCTGCATCTTAACAAAGAAACAGCATGGACTTTCCTTTCACACACAGAGACTTCTTGTTGCCCTGCTCATAGCTGGAGATGCTTCTCAAAGGGGAGACAGGACTATAAAAAGAAGGGGAAGATGCATACTAAGACAACACCCCTCTCCCTGTCTGCCTCTGGCATTGCACTTAAGATGACAAATGAAAACAGCCCTTGGATTCTGGAGGATTGTTCCTGACATGACAGTCTGGTCAGTGATCTGCTGGAGCATGTGGAGATAAAACTGTGCTTTATATATAATATAGTTTGTTAAGTTAGGCACCAGTAAGTGTTTTATTTTTGTTGTAACTGTTTCTGATTGTATGCCTCATTACTTGTACTCATTTAAAATCTCTCTTTTTAGTTAATAAACTTGTTATTTAATCCAGTGTGTTCAGTGTGTCTGGGTAACTCCATTTGGGGTAACAAGTTGTGTGTATATGATTCCCTTAAACAAATAATGAACTTACATGTATGTCCAGGAGAGGGCTGGGTAGTATAAGACTGTCATAAACAGATAGCTAAGGGTTAATGTCTCTCTCACCTGTAAAGGGTTAACAAACAGTGACCTGCAACACCTGACCAGAGGACCAATCAGGAGACAAGATACTTTCAAATCTGGGTGGAGGGAAGCTTTTGTGTGTGTTTTCTTTGTTCTCTGTCCAGGTTCTCTCTGGGGTCTGGGAGGGACCAGACGTAAGCAGATTCCTCCAAATCTTCTAAAACAATCTCTTCTGTTTCTATTCTATAAGTAATTCAGGATAAAGGCTGATTTAGTCTTTTAATTGTTTTTCTTTATTTGCAAATGTGTAGTTTGCTGGAAGTAGTTTAAATTGTATTCTGCTGGAGGAGGTTTCTTCTAGTGTCTATAAGCTGAAAGACCCTGTAATATTCCATCTTGAATTTACAGTGATTATCTTTACTCTTTCTGTCTTTTATTAAAAACTTTCTTTTTAAAGACCTAATTGATTTTTTACCCTTGTTAATGCTAAGGTATTGAGTCTGTACTCACCAGGGACTTGGTGGGAGAGAGAGAGGGTGAGGGTGGGAAGGTAAATTTCCTCTTTGTTTTAGATTCACGGAGCTTGAATCTGTATTGCCTCTGGGTGAGGGGAAGAGGGGAGGGGTGGGGGTGGAATCCCTCTGTTTTAAGATTCAAGGAGTTTGAATCACTGTCTATCTCTCCAGGATAACCCAGGGAGGAAAAGCCTGGGAGGGGGGGAGAAGGGGGAGGAGAAACCTGATTTCTCTGTGTTGTGATTCAAGGAGTTTGAAGCATGATGATCTCCTGGTGTACCCAGGGCGGGAAAGATCTGGGAGGAAGAAAGGAGGGGGAAGGGAAATGGTTTATTCCCCTTTGTTGTGAGACTCAAGGAATTTGGGTCTTGGGGTCCCCAGGGAAGGTTTTGGGGAGACCAGAGTTTATCAGGCACTCCAAATCCTGATTGGTGGCAGCTTATCAAATCTAAGCTGGTAATTAAGCTTAGGGGAATTCATGCTGGTACCCCAATTTTTTTGGACTCTAAGGTTCAGATTGGGGAAAGATACCATGACACAGACATACATTTTGGGGGGAAGATCCTGTACGGGGTCTGTGTTGGGGTCACCTTGCAGCATAACTAAGGCTGGTAAGAGCCAAGGCGTGGCTAGCTGACTGCAGCACACACACAGACATAGCTGGAAGTGACTTGCATGCTGGAGGCTGTTTGTGAGCAGTCCAAGTTGGAGGCTACAAGCAACAAGGTATTGTAAAGGTCACCCCGGGTTTGAGAGCAGGGGTGACACAGCTACACATTAATCTGGATTGTAGCCTGGTATGTCACACTGGGATCTAAAAAGAAATCCTTTTTTGTGTATTTGGAAAATTAACATTCCTTATGACCAAATATAGAAGGCTAGTCTGCTGATTGAAAGGTGATGTGGCATAATACAATAGTATTTGCTTACCTCTTGTAAAGCAGATGCAACCATTAATTGACTTGAACGGGGGAGTGGGAGCTAAGCTCTCAACACACTACTTTTGGGAGTTTGCTTCCTCACAAAGCCTGTCTTAGTGCTATTTTCTCAGACAATGAGCAGAGAGACATGACAAGTTTGTAGCATCTTGAAGGTCCAGTAATTCAAGTAATTTTGCTATAATCTGTAATTTTAGTACCAGACTAGTAATGCTCTTGATAGTTTTCCTCTGGGAAAATGTGTTTTTTCTCTTTATTTTGGCATAATTGCCAGTAAAAGCTGCTTTTAGTCAGTTCTCAGTTCATTTCAGCGTGACTTATTGGAGACAGTTGCTGACTAGCAGACTTCGAGGAAAATTGAACTTAATCTGCTAAAGTTGCAGAACAGAGTGGGGATAAATTTGTCAGTGCATCCGACAAGAGGCATGGAAAAGGCTGAATTCCCCCTCTGAAGGGGAGCCTTGTCTAGTGAAGGATGTTGTCAGCAAAGATATGAATGAATACAGACAAGAAACTAGTGACCACTTCAGCTGAACTTCTGCCTACAAAGTGATGGCAAGACATAATCCGTAGTCTGTGTGAGGTGGTCACTGATAAAGATAGTACATGGTTTGGATAAACTGGTGTACCTCACTTGAAGAAGTGGGAACACAGAGACAAAGGGCCAGATAATGTTCTGAGTTGCAAAGGGATTGCCTTAGGGGTATATGGACTTGTACCGTCTGAAGTGTGGTGGTGCCCTGAGACATTATTTCTGTGCCTGGCAGACACATGCAGAATGTCAATCTTCTTACTTCCAACTACTCCTTTGAAAAGGAAGTATGTGAATTGCTTTCAGGCCTGATGTATCATGTAAAATGGTGAACGAGAGTGGGGCATGGTAATCCTTAGGGTTTACTAGAGGCTGCAGCACCAGGTATGGTGGCAAATTCAATACTGTCTGGCTCCTGTGTGGATTTACTAGTGGAAGAAGGGGTTCCTTCTGCAAGTTCTCACAGCACACTTGTGCAGGAGCAGTCAAAAGCTAGCACTAAATACAGACTTCCAGAGAAAGGACTATGTACCAACACTTAGAGTGGCAGATTCCTCTCTCCTCTTTCAGTTCTAGTCCTCATACGTGACTGGTTCCCTCTGCTCATAAGGGATATGCTGTGACGGGGGTCAGGAGTAGGAAGGAGCATGCTAGGAGTGGAGGAGGCAAGACTATGGAGTATGCTGCTGTAGTTGTTCTGTCATGGGGAGGCTGCTATATGTTATAGTCCATCATAATCTAAAGAAGCCCCAGGGCCACATCCCTTCTGGCCACACTCCCTTTTCTCCCTCAAAATAGCCATGCCTAAGCCAGAACTTTCCCCTGTGGTGAGGGTTGCAAGGCGCCTTGATATAGGGTTCTTAGCTGCCTCCATGTCATGTGGGGAACCAGTCAGTATAGCCAGAAAAATTAAAACACAGAACATATATTTTCAGCATCATGGTAAGTACAGTGGTATGTTCTAATACCACAGAATGTTACAGTGTATTCTCTACTACATTCTGCGGATATGTTCCCTGCATCATAGTTGACATTGGAACCACAAACAAAATCCATAGTGGGTTGGGAGTACTGGCCCATATCCTTCTATGGTGAGGACAAGGGGTTGTATTAGAGGCATGGTACACAGGTTTTAGCGTATGTCACCTATGGTCACCTTCACTTATATGGTTTCTACAGTATTTTGCATGGCTGGCTGAACAGGAATTATGTGGGTTCTCCTAGGCTGGGCATAATGTGAGCTGAGAACAACACTGCTTTTGTAGTGTTATTTCCCACACTTTACAGAGTGCAAAAGTGAAGAGGCTCTTCATTTGACACGTATTCATAGGATATATGGTACTTAACACACTGCATCCACAGCTTCATGCTGGAAACTTATCTTTTTCCACCTCCCAGCCTGGAAAACAATCACTAAGTGGAGGTTTTATTTATGCTTCAAGAGAAGCCAGAGCACCATCTTAAAGTCATAGCTGCAGAGATGATAAAAAATAGAATGAACAGCTCTTTACTGAGAGTACAGAGTATTTCAAGTGTGTTTCATAAGACTTCTGACAAAGCAAGTATCTTCTAGTGAATGAATCAGATACTCTAGGGCCATAAAAATTATACTAGCCCTTTGAGCTGAAAATAAACTAAGGTTCCCTGCAGGTTTTCTGGGTCTACCTTATTGTCCTCATGTTTTACTGGCATATTGCAAATATCTACATCAGAAATGGAAAATTTAGGAGAGGATTTTAAAAATGCTGTTTTTCCCCAACTCTGGTCCCACTGGAGTCAGTGGATGTCTTCAATGGGAGCAGAAATAAGGTAACATTGAATGTTTTTGAAAATCCTACCCTAAATGGAAAATGTTAATTTTTTATATGATCTTCTTTCATTCCAAGTGCCTTGAGGTAATGATATCAATGTGACTCTACCTCTCTTTCAGGCCGATTTGGTGCTTTCAATGAAAAGGAATTTTTAGACAACAGTGTGAGCGACACCCAACCTAGCTCTCAGTACTCAACATTACAGTTTTCTTCAACATCAGCTACATAACATTTGAAGTCTCTGCTGCCTTAAGCTTCCCTTGTTTAAAATGGACATCATCGTCATCTAAGATACCATCTTCTTGGAACTTCTCTGTATAGATCAGAACACTCTAGAAGTTTGTGGGTGTCAGGGTCAGGATCCAAACCCAAAAAAGAGGTGATTTATGCTTCCAGGCTTTTGAAAGTAGAAATCCAAGCTCCAATTCTGGCCTTATGGAAGCCTTAGCACCTTTTTTTCACTGGGACTCCACTCAGTCTTGCTCTTTCCTAGGAATCATCTCACAGATCACCTTCAGGCTTTCTGTGGGATTGTCGGATGGCCACTCCTCTTAGCCACTGCATCTTTGAAGTGCTGTTGTATTAGGCAACCTCTTGTATCCTAATACAATGGTGATATTTCCGGGGTGTGGTAATTTCTCTCAACTCCCCACTTCATTCACACACAAACACACTTTTAGGGTAGGAGAAGTGGTCAAACTGTAGCTAGCAGCAAACTTTGCCTCTTGCTTCTGCCCTGTGTATTTATGTAGGAACCGGTGAGTGGTGATTGTATAGAGTACCACTCATAAGCCTGCTGCAGTAGCTGCATAGTGAATCTTCTATCACTCCAGACCTTGGTGGTATTCCAGACCCATCCCTTTAGCCCTCGAGGACCTCCTTACAGCCCTCTTCACAGTGTCTTGCACTCCCAGGACAGTCATTGAACATGAGCATGCAGACAATGCAGGAACAGAGAATTAATAGTGCATCGTCATAGCAAATACTCCTGTAAACATTTAAATATGTTAGCATTCCCAGTGATCTCCAGGGGAATCTGTGTTTCAGTAAAAACTACTATGTGAATACAGATATTTGCATTTGATTTCCTACATTTTGTTTGATGAGGTCAAACTAGATCATGATGGTCCCTTCTGATCTTAAAATCTGTGAAAGAAAACTGAGTTGTCAGATACTTGTAAAGAATGACAGCAATGTGAATTTCTGGAAACAAGTCAAACTAAAATATTCTTTCCTGTGTTTGAGTTGGAAGTGTTTATTTCTACTCTGGCTTGCTCCCATTTTAATATGTTTTGATTTAATTCTCTTTTGATTAAAAAATGAACATACTTTACCTCTGTTGCCATCATTTAGTAAATCATGTCAATTCTTTTCTAAATCCTGGGCTATTTTAATACATCAGTTTCCTATTTGAAGTTATGCACAATGTATAATAATAAACATAAGGTGCATCTCACAACCTTTCTTTAAATTGTTTTGTTTCTCTGAGGTGGTTCTGTTTATTTTTAAAGAGAAAACTGAGTGAAAACTGATCTAAAGGCACCGTGGAGTTCATGATTATACAGAAAGTAGTCACAGTGCTAACCAGTTTGTTAATTATGGCCTAAATGCTTTCCTCAGTTTCCAGCAGTAGAGATGAGCACACAGTCTCAGCTTTTGGGGACTTAGGAGGTGACAGTGCCTATTCCATGGTATGATAGCATTTTCCTCCAAACCTCTGACTCCTCTCTGTTTGTGCTTTAAGGTGACTGGGTCTTAGAGAGTGAGGAAGGGTGTTGTGTCTTGCCCATTCCACAACATGCATAACATAGTTGAACCACATGGGCACAGTGGGATCCAAATAATTGTCTTTAGTAAACATATATAACATGTAACACTAGGTAGATATAACCACTGCTGCTCTGGTGGCTTCCAGAAATGTAGTACACAGTGGGTGTGATGCAGGGGCTCACAAACTATTTAAAGGGATATTATTTAGTTCCCTTACACAACAGAATGATTGGCTGGGAGGCTAGATCCATGAGTGAATTGTGGGGATGGTGCCATCTGTGGAACTGCCCTTGCCTTAAATCTGTGGCCTCATCCCAGAACAAGTTAATACAGACTGTGACACCCTGGTACCCAAATATTCACCACTGTCATAGAATTAGGATATGTTTTGTAGAAAGTGATCTGCTAGACAGTAATATCATCTTGGATCGTATGTGTTATCTTATGTGATGTTTGGCTATGTATGTGTTACTGAAACACGTTGTGAGGTTGAAAACACCCACAAGCAGTCTTTCAGGTACAACAGTAAAAAGGCCAAAATAATGTTAATGGCTTATTGAGGAAATGCACACAGGCACAAGGATTACGCCAGGAACTGTGTACTATAGAAACCTATCCGAGATGCACTACACAATGGGAACTGTTTGACCCAGGTCACAGCAAAAGAGCTTTCCAGCAAGTGGGAAGAAGATCTAAAAGGGGGAAAATGACATAATGATGGTACCTCACTCTCCCTACAACAACACACCTGGAGACACCTGAGGAACAAAGACTCAACGGGGGGAAGTGATGGTCCCAGGCTGAAGGGATTTTTAGCCTGTGAATGGAACACCTGGGGATTCCAAGCTGTAAGCCTACACAGTGTGTGCCTTACGAACTTGAGCCTGCTTGAATCATCGTTTGGATATGAGTAGCAAATTCTCACCCTAATCTATTTAGTGTATTAAGCTCAGTTTGCAGGTTTGTATATTTACTAGGTAATTTACTTTGATCTGTTTGCTACATTTATCACTTAAAATTTATCCTTTTTTAGTTAATGAACTTATTTTATGTTTTAATCCAAAACAGTGGTAGTTTGACTAAGGTATCTGGAAAAAATCTCAGCTTGGTTACCACAGGTGTGCATGGTCCTCTTCACATTAAGAGAGAGGCAGACCGGGTGTTAAACCCATATATTGGCCAGATTTGACCAGGGCAGGGCAGGGCAGGGCAGGACAGTAGTGCTCTGAGCTCCTAGGCTGATGGTTAGAGAGCATGTTACTGCAGCTGGGTGTGTCTCTACCTCTGTGAATGCTGGTGAAAGTGTAAACTTGGAGGGATTTGCAACTTGTCCCAGAAGCACAATGTGAGAGGGAGCCCAGGCTGGTGGGTCAGAGGGCTCAGTTGTGGCACCCTGGAAGGGAACTGCTCACACAATATGTGAACATTCATTTCCATGGGTTCCTCCACTGCACACTGAACGTCTATCTTAGGGTATGTCTATGCTACTCACCGGATCGGGGGCAATTATCGATCTATTGGGGATCGATGTATTGCGTCTTGTCTAGATGCAATACATCTATCCCCAAACGTGCTCCCCGTTGACTCTGGAACTCCACCAGGGTGAGAGGTGGAAGCAGAGTCGATGAGGGAGCAGTGGCCATTGATCCCACGCCCCGAGGACACGAAGTAAGTCAATCTGTCGATCTAAGATACGTCAACTTCAGCTACACTATTCTCATAGCTGAAGTTGCGTATCTTAGATCGATTTCCCCCTGCCCCAATGTAGACCAGGCCTTAGGTATTTATCTGGTCCCCATCACTATAGTATCGGAGAAGCTCACAATCTTAAATGTATTTATCCTCACAACACTGTTGTGAGGTACAGAAGTTCTATTATCTTGGTTTTATAGACGGGGAACTGAAGCACAGAGGGGCTAAAGCCTAGATTCTCAAAGGTATTTAGGCTCCTAACTTCCACTGAAACCCATGGAATGCTTTGAGGGCTGGGCTCAAGTGATTTGCCAAAGGTCAGACTGGGAGTCTGTTGTAGAGCAGGGAATTGAACCTAGGTGTCTCAACTTTTAAGCTAGTCCCTTGTCCACTGAATCATCCTACCTTAGTGACCTAGTGCTTTGAACTCAGTGGAAGTTCTGGTTCCAAAAAGAATGTAGGATTGTGTAGAGAAAAAAGGAACACACTTAAATGTAGTTAGTAATCGAATGGCGTTATCCAATACCTAATATTCCCCATTAACTTTACCTAACCTTATATAATGTAAGAGGACTGTTGTCTCCTTACTAAAACTCAGTGGGGGTGTTTTGGTTTGCTAGCTCCCAGTACCAAAAGAAAGGGAAAGGGTTGATGGGAAATCAGGACACTGAGACTGACAGTCCTCAGGAACAATGGGGAGAAGCCAATGCTCCAGGTCAGCCTGATTGACACAGCAGGCTGATCAGGAGGCCAGGGGTGTTCCCTCCTCTGTGTGAGCTGGAATTGCCTGGGTCAGACAGAGTGGGGCCAAGCTCAGGAGAAAGCAGGGGCCCAAGCTGAGCTGGGGAGCAGAGCTGTGCCAGCCAGAGGGACAAGAACAGGAACCCAGGAAGCAGGTCAGTGCTGGGAGCAGAGTCACAGAAGCAGCCCACAGAGCAGACCTGGAGGAGAGCTATGGCAACCAGAGCCAGAGGGGCCAGAGCAGCAGCCTAGGGAGCTGGAAGCAGAGCAGCAGCAATGCAGAGGCAGAGTGGAGCTGGGGCTAGAGCAGTCCAGAGCTGGGTGAGGTGAGCAGCTGGAGAAAGCGAGAGGCCTGCCCCCGGCCAAGACACCTTGCAAGTCAGAGTTGCAGGGGGATCGTAACCCCGACAGAGTGGTGGTGACACTGGGAAGAAGGGTCCTGCCACTTAGAGCCTGAGAACATGTGGCCACTGCCAGAGCAAGTGTCCGACGTGCAGCATTCCTGCAGAAGAAGCCAGGGCCTGAGGAGGAGGCTTAGAACTTGTGAGGAACAGACTGAACTTCCCTTACATTCCAGAGACGCTGGTTGTGATGTCCCTGTGCCATAGATGTTCCTTTAACCTTTCCCATTTTTTCCTTTTTTTTTAAATTGATTGATGTTTAGTAAATTGTATTTGCTTTGAACTATATGTAATGATCAGTGGGTCAGGGAAGCATCCAGTGCAGAGAGAGCATCCTGGAGTGGGGACATCCTAGCCTGGGGATGGACAATCTTTGGCACGTTGCTCGCCAGGGTAAGCCCCCTAGCGGGCCAGGCCGATTCGTTTATCTGCCTCGTCCACAGGTTTGGCTGATCATGGCTCCCACTGGCCGTGGTTTGCCACTCCAGGCCGATGGGGGCTGTGGGAAACAGCGTGGGCTGAGGGATGTGCTGGCTGCTGCTTCCTGCAGCCCCCATTGGCTTGGAGTGGCGAACCTCAGCCAGTGGGAGCCACGATCAGCCAAACCTGCGGACGAGGCAGATAAACCGGACCAGCCCACCAGGGGGCTTACCCTTGTTGGCTGCGTGCCAAAGGTTGCTGATCCCTGCTGTAGAATATACTCCATTTCTGCAGAATTGTGCTCCAAAATGTAAGTTTTCAATTTTTTACAAATATAGTTATGGTATAGTTTTATATTAAGGATACATTTTGTTTATAAAATGTTAATAGATAATTTTCACAGAGTGAGCTGCCCCTTTAAGGGGGTTAGGGCCCAGCTGCATCCCATGCCAAGCTTACTGTCCCTCCTCTCACCCGCCCCCTCCCCTTCCCTTCCCAAGTGAAGAGAATGAGTGCAAGGAACCCATGGTGAGGATCATGTGACTAAAAATCAGGTGGCTACCAGGCAGAGGACTGGGGAAAGAAGTTCTTAGATCAGTGAAAGGACAAGGCTGGACTGGAGTTATCTTTGTGTGAATACCCTTTCAAAGGATTACTGATCCCATGAGTGGAATAAAGAACTGGTAAGCCTGAAGGTGACTTGGAGTTTTGAATTAAACTGGTAATAAACCAAATCCTAGAAGACAAAGGGAGTGTAATTGCAGTCCGCTGTCTGTGGTGGTTTACCTAATGATGGATGAGTCAGGAAAAGGCATGTCTGGGGATACTTTGCTACAATTAGATACGTATTAATCTGTTGTTAGAGTTGGATCAAAAGGTTGCTCATAGTAATCATTAGCAGTAGTACTCATGTCTAACACACTTATAGCACTGAGTCATTTATAAAGGATATTTTAATATAAAGTGTGAGCAAAAATACTTCCTGCTCTTCCATTTGTAAAGAAACTCTTCCAAATGTTACAAATGCAGCATTGTCTTCCTGAGTCTGTAGAAAGTCTGAAACAGCCCTTACAGCTGTGAACTGGTCCAGGTGTTAACTCTGAAATCTCATTTAAATATCTAATAGTGCAGGGCCTGCCCAGGAAGAGCGAGGCAGCATGGTTCAGTTTTAGTCCTGGCAATTGTAAGCACAAGATGCAGAGATGGAGGTGGCCTCCATCCAGACCCCCATTGTGTCCAAGTTGTCTTATTGTTTCTTTGTGCATCCATTTCTCTCTCTCAGTATCTATATATAGATAGATACGCTTATTCACCTACTATGGTTATCATGTGGTTAATGCTGCAGTTTAATATTTCCTTCCACTTGAATCCAGGTGCTGATCATCCAGGACCTAATTTCAATATTCCTTGCAACAGATGCAAAAAAGATGGTGGTGTGAAGCTGAGCTTGGCATGGATGTGCAGAGAGGCTGTGCTCACTCTACCTTCCTTTATGCTTGGTATTTTCTTGGGGGCCAGTTAAGAGGAGGGACAGACTCTTATTCTTCTCTAACTTCACCTTCTCCCTCACCCTCTTTGGATGATGTGACTCTCAAAATTAGCAGGGAATACAGGGATGGAGGTTGCCTCTGGCTTGTGTGTCAAGAAGAGGGAGGTTTTTCCCCCTTTCTTCTCCCACCATCTGTAAGAACATGCCAAAGTTCTTCCCTTAAGAGGCGGTTGTAATGAATGGGAACGGTGGCCTCAAATATTTCAGTTACACTGTGCTACAGCAAAAGTTAATTGTGTGAGATCGGGATCGAGCTCAAGACTTGTATACCGAAGGCTAAATAAATCCTGCTCATCTTACTCATACAGTTGTCGATCCTATAAACTGATGAGTCTTCTGGCCCCAATCCAGCAAAGTACTTAAAGCACATAGTTAATTTCAAGCACATGAACAGTCCCACTGGCTTCAGTGGGGTTATTCACTTGTCTTAAAATGAACCAGGTGCTGAAATTCTTTGCTGCATTGGAGCCAGCATGTCCGGCACCTCACAAGATCAAGCCTACAAACAGATCCTTTGAAGTTAATGGGTACTATGCCTGTGAATAAGATAAAGGGATTTGACTCCAGATGTAGTCTTTTCACAAATCAAGCAGACTTTTTTTGTAACTGCCCTTTCTTCAAAATGGGCCTGGCATGCATAACTTTAGCTATGTTCTTTTGGTATCCTACATCATCAGCCTCAGTAGTCATCAGAACCTGAAATCAGCATTTCTGTGTTATGTACACAATTGCCTGCATATAATACGTAGTGGGAGTTCTACTATTCATGTAGATCAGCCGGAGAATAGATCCATTAACTAACCCTTTCTTAATTGTTTCATGAGGCAGATTAGAATTGTCTGTTTCCCAGCAAATATATTGGCTCTTATGCCACGAGCAGTAAACCATTTCCATTTGATTTTGATGTATATGAGCTGTGAGTTTTCTTGTGTGTGTGTTGGGTCTCTGTTATATGCTGCAACAAGTAGGCTGGTATGTAACTGTCCGGTGTTGGAGCTCAGCCCTCTCAGGCGCAGCTGGGAGCCAGGGCACCTCACTACATGCGGCAAAGAGTTCTGGGTTCCGGCCCTTCAGTAGGGGTTAAACAAACAAATAGTTGATAAGCCCAGGCCCTGGGTCAGGGCGGGGCAATAAGCAGTTCAGAGCTCAGGTCCTTCAGCAGGGGCTGGGCAAACAATTAGTCTATAAACCCAATAGAAAGGCCTCCTCAGGCCAATGAGAGGGGGAGTCTGCCACCCCTGGAAGGGTGACAGGGAACGCAGGCCTTCCCACTCCACTGCGTTCTGGCCCGGGGCCCTAGCAGTGGCCAAGAGTCGCTGCTGTCAGTGGGGATCCTGGCCAGAACACACTGACATTGGTTCAGGCTCTTCAGGAGTCAACCAAGTTCCAACCTCCCCCTCTCTGGGTACCTGTGTCTCACCGGCATCTTCCGGTGGGTCCCAGACCATGGGTTCCTCAGCATACCGGGCATGGGGCAGGCACGGCCAATCCTCCTCAGGATATCGGGCCCAGGGCAGCTCAGGCCGGGCGGGAGCTCAGCCATCCGCATCTGGTCTCTTCGGCGGCCGGCCTCCAAGTGAGCGCTGGGGCTGTGCTTTTATACTTCCTGTCCTGCCCCTTGACTTCCAGGGGCGGGAACAGGGGGCCGTGGCTCCACCCACGTTAGAGGCTGCAGGGGCTCAGCCCTCTCAGGTGCAGCTGGGAGCCAGGGCATCTCACTACACGTCCCCTCTCCTCAAGGCGGGCTCCCAAGGAGCGGGGCCAGACCCTTCCATACCCCCCAGGCGGGAAAGGAAGTCTGCGTTGGCATGATCCTTCTTGGCCCTATGGCAAACGGTGAAGGCATAGGGCTGCAGTGCCAGGTACCAGCGCTGCAACCACATGTTATGGTCCCTCATGTGGGCCAACCACTGGAGGGCGGCATGGTCGGTGACCAAAGTGAACAGGGCCCCAAGGAGCTAGTATTGCAGGGCATCGGAAGCCCACTTTGCTGCGAGGGCTTCCTTCTCAACCACCGCATAATTTTCTTCTCGAGGGAACAGCTTCTGGCTGATGTAGAGGACTGGATGCTCTTCCCCATCCACCTCTTGGGAGAGGACAGCCCTGAGCCCCACCTCCGAGGCGTCCGTCTGCAGGATGAACGGCTGGTCAAAATCGGGGCTATACAGGACCGGCTCATGGCAGAGACTTGCTTTCAGCGTTCGAAAGGCCTTGTCACACTCGGGGGTCCATTTCACTTGTCGCGGGCGGTTCTTGGTTAGGAGCCCCGTCAAGGGAGCGGCGATCGCTGCGAACTGGGGAATGAACTGTCGATAATACCTGGCCAGTCCCAAGGACTGACGTACTTGGCATTTCGTGGCTGGTGGGGGACAGGCTGCTAAGGCCTGAACCTTGTCCATGAGGCGTTTTACCTGTCCATTTCCGATGGTGTACCCCAGGTAGGTGGTTTCTTGCCAGCCGATGTGGCATTTTTTCGGGTTGGCCATTAACCCGGCCGCCCGCAGGGACATCAGGATGGCTGCGACCTGTTCTAAGTGATTCTCCCAGTAGCGGCTGTAAATGACCACGTTGTTCAGATAGGCCGCAGCGTAGTCTTGATGCGGTCGGAGGAGGCGGTCCATCAGTTGCTGGAATGGGGCCAGGGCCCCATGGAGGCCAAAGGGCATCCGGGTAAATTGATAGAGGCCCGTAGGGGTGGCAAAGGCAGTCTTCTCTCGGGAAGCCGGATCGAGGGGGATCTGCCAGTATCCCTTACTCAAATCCAGGGTAGGGATATAACGGACCTTTCCTAACCAGGCCAAGAGCTCGTCTATCCGGGGCATGGGGTATGCATCGAATTTGGGGAGGGCGTTGACACGCCTGAAGTCAATGCAGAATCACTGGGAGCATCGGGCTTCGGGACCAACACCATGGGGCTACGCCACTCGCTCTGTGAGGATTCAGTCACCCCCAGGTCCAACATACTCCAGACCTCCTTGTCAACGACGCGCCTCCTATGGTATGGCAGGGGCCGGGTTGCACCCCGGATGACCACTCCAGGCTCTGTCTGAATTCTATGGTGTACCAGGGTGGTGTATCCCAGTTGGGCTGTGAAAGTGCGGAAAAATGCTTGTAGGAAGCACCAGGTTTGCTTAAGCTGTGCCTCCGTCAGCGTCTCCCCAAGCTGGGGTCCCTCTGGGTCCTCAGTGTGAGTTACCTGAGGTCCTAGCTCAGGTTCTGGTTGGTAGGGGTTAATTAGAAGACCTTCTCGTTCCTGCCACGGCTTGAGAAGGTTAATGTGGTATCGCTGTAGCTTCTTTCGCAGGTCGGACTGGTTGATTTCATAGGTCACTGGGCCCACTTTCCTAACCACCTCACACGGTCCTTGCCACCAAGCCAGGAGCTTGGATTCGTTGGAGGGAAGAAGGAGAAGGACCCGGTCCCCAGGTTGAAAGTCGCGGGTCTGTGCACCTCGATTGTATCTCTGGGCCTGTGTTTCTTGGGCGGCTTTCAAATTCTCTCGGGCCAGGACGCCTGCCTGCCTAAGATGCTCCTGCAGCTGGATTATGTACTTCAGAAGGCCTTGGGTGGGGGATGAGGCTTGCTCCCAGGTTTCCCGCATTAGGTCCAAGAGGCCCTGGGGCTGGCGGCCGTACAGCAGTTCAAATGGCAAAAATTTGGTCGATGATTGGGGGACCTCTTGTATCTCTAAAAGCAAGGGTGGTAGAAGCTGGTCCCATCGGCGGAGGTACTGCGGCGGAAATCTGCGCAGCATGTCCTTTAAGGTCCGATTGAAACTTTCGACCAATCCGTTGGTCTGGGGATGATATACCGAAGTCCGCAGTTTCTTGATCCCCAGGAGTTCACATACTTGGTGTAGTAATTGCGAGGTAAAGTTGGTCCCCTGGTCCGTGATGATCTCCGGGGACAGGCCGACGCGGGCGAAGACCTTCACCAATTTGCCTGCGATAGTGCAGGCTGTGATGCTTCGCAGGGGAATCGCCTTGGGAAATTGGGTTGCATAGTCCAACATAACCAGGATGTACTGAAACCCCATGATGCTCTTGGGGAGAGGCCCCACTAGATCCATAGCCACACGCTCAAAGGGGGGTCTCGATTACGGGCATGGGCACTAAAGGGGACTTGGGCGTTCTGGCGGGGGCGGCCAGCTAGGACTCGAGGGAGGAGATGCAGTAGTGTTTTACTTCCTGATGTATACCTGGCCAAAAGAAGCGCCTCAGGATCCGGGCCAGTGTCTTTTCATGACGCAGGTGTCCGGCGGCTGGGACGTTGTGGGCCAGCTTCAGGACCGCTCGCCGATGACATCGGGGCACGAGGAGTTGGGTCCGGGGCTCCCCAGTGTGTGGGTCTTTCTCGACCCGATACAGGCGATCTCGTTGCAGCTCAAAATGAAGCCACTGCACCGCCCGGCTGGGATCGAAGATGGTTTCATCTATGGTGACTAGTTGTTCGTATGCCTGCTTGAGGGTAGGGTCGGCTCTTTGGTCTCGGCAAAAATCCATGGGGGCCAAGGAATCCTCCACTGCTCCCGGGCTGATGTCCCCCAATCCTTCCGGCTGGCCAGCGGGGTTGGGTGCTTCATCATTTTTTCTTTCAGATAGAAGTGGAGGAAATGCAGATGACTCAATCACTTGATGAGCAGTAAGTTCATATTTTCATTTATTAATGAATATGTTTTTTTTTAAATACTATTCACCCTCATGCAGGAATAACCTGCATTGGTGAAGAGAAACTGTTCTTAACTCAAGGAGTTTCCATGACATTCTCTTGGGGAAGCAGAGTGTGTGTTCCATACACGCTTCTGGAAGAGGTCAGAGGTTCTGCAGATCACCATGAATATTGGGACACTTATGTGAGAGGACCTGCCATGTCACTGCTGTTGATTTTCCTGCTTTGTTATAAACTCTGGCTGCAAAGCACATTTCCAGTGGTTCCTGCCACCAATAGCTAGCCTGGGAACCTGATAGATTCTACAGAGCAAAGAGGGAAGGGAGTAACTTACTGAAGACTCTGGGCTGGTCTAAAGTGCACTGCAGTTCAGACTACACGGGTGTGAATTTCAGCAGGCAACACAGCGCTGCACTATAACTGCCCCGTGTAGATGCTGTAGGTGTGAACTAAAAGCTACCTACTTTGGGTTAACATAGATCTGGTTGACAAACTAGGTGCCTTTTAGTTCATGCCAGCAGCATCCAGACAGGGCAGTTACAATGCAGCACTTCGGTGCGTGCTGCAGTTCACACCCCTGTAGTCTGAACTGCATCACAGTGTAGAGGTAGCCTTTAATCTAAAGTAAATGTATGCTGCTGTGACCCATGGACTTGGGAGGTAAAATACAGAAAAGATGCTGGCTCTTCCACTTTGTTGCTTCTCGAAGCACACAGATTAAACCTAACTGAAACCTTGCAGGGAGGCTTCTGCCGGGTCAGTGGAAAGGAATTAGTCATGCAGAGGTGCTTGGAGATGACAGTGGTTGATTCCATCTGAGAACTTGGAGACATAGGTAAGGAGGCTGGCCATTCCTCAGGATGGGCCCAAACTTCCCTCGACTTACCAGAACAGCGGAGAGCACAGGAGGACTTGAATTGAACTGAAATGAGCGAAGTTAGGGTTTTAGTCATATTTTTATGGCATGTATTGAAAAGTGTTTTTACTCTTCTTACTGCTGGATCCTTGCTTCATGTCTGAGTGTCTTTAGATGGGGGGTGGGAATGAATGTTGCTGATGGGAGTGTGTGTGAACCAGGCTGGGAAACAAGAAGGAAGGAAAATAGGACCAGCCCATACTTAAAATGGCTGTCATCATGTGTTGCAGGTCATTGTATGTATCAGTTATTTAGAGACTTATGCATATCTGTTTGAATCAACTAGGGGCCAAGGAACTGACATTCCTACCCTAAACAGATTTGTGTTGAATTCAAGTTCCCCATAACCTGTCTTCAGTTTTAGCTCTGCATTGCTACCTTTTGAAATGTAAGGTGTAATTCTAACTCTTCACTCTGTACTAATGAGGAGAATTTGAGAGACATGTATTAATTTTAAAAAAAATCAGACTATCACTTTATAACTCAGGGCTTCTCAACCCCCGTTGCTCTCTCTGTTGAATTTACATCTGTACTCTCCAGATCTATATTTCATGTTTTTCTCTTAATTTTAGCTGTCTGTTTTTTCTTGGTGTTTTGGACTATTTTTTCCTCTGGTGAAAGGCTGAAATGCCCTGTCGCAGGACTTCTGCTCGGTAAATGAAGCCAAACTGGAACTGCTATGTGGGCAGGGAGTTCCTAGGAGGTGCTAGTAATTTAAGACAAGATTGCTCAAAAGTGAGGAACTTTATAAAGTGAATATGTATTCTGTGAGAATTCCCTTGCCCTGACAACTTTTCTTGTGAGGAATCTGTGACTTCCTTCACTTAAACATAGCTCCCCTTCTCTAAACCCCTCTCCCTCTGTTACAAAAATTTTTAGATTGAGCAATATTTTATTTCCTGTCAATATTTTATTTGCATAGTGACTGTAAATCCACTTAATGTGAGCAAAGTTTGTAATGTTGCATTATTCCATTCCTCTTTTGTCCTGAGGCTTTAAAGGGCTTTGAGGTCCAGCTTCATAGTGATTTAAAAGACAAACAAAAAACAAACTTCATGTTCACTTTAAAATGAAACAAAAAGGCTGATTATAGGTAAGATGAACAACTTGACATAAGAGTATCACAGCATGCATGAAATTGCCACTCTTACCTACTTTCTCTCTATCCAAAATAAAATGAAGCTACGTTAGCCTATTTCCTAGATCTTTGATCCGGTAGTGCCTAAAACAGTAACATGTACTAAGGATAGAAGCCATGCACAATTCTCCAGATGCACTGGTTTCTGTGAATGAGCAAACCCTTAAAGCTGCCCCATGAAGAAACTTCCCTTCTTCCTCCATGGCTTTTGTTGCCAGAGAGATCAGTACAAAATCCAGGCAGGATATGTGGTAGAGAAAATAAATAAGGATTGTAGTTGTTACTTCTGGCATAGGTAAACTGTATCTAAACACATGAGCCTATATAGTTTGTAAGTACCTAATAACCATTTAGATCAGATCTCGCTTCAGGGTTAAAATATTGAGGCATAGTAATGGACAGGAGGTATGTGTGTGTTTGTCAAGGCTGGGCCAAAAAATGTGATGTAGCAGTTGTTCCAAAAAGCCCCTGTGTAGCTCTATGAAAGAAACGGGTGTCACTGGCAGAACACAGAAAATGGCACGTGTGCGCATACATACACAAAAACTGGAGAGTGGGGAAAATGCTAAATGCATAAGAAGTAAAGTTGTCAAACCATCCTAAGATTACATTAAAGGTAAAGGTACAGGTACTAACAAATGCAGCATGCAGTCACAATGCTAGGGTTGAGGCTTAAAGAATTTTCAAAAACAAAACTTCTAGACAATCAAATGAATTTTTTGGGAATTTTCAGTGGTGCAGCATCTTGTACCTAAAGAGATACATTTTTTCAGTTGCGCCCCTTTACAATGAACAAAATCTATCCATGCCCCCACCCCATTACTGCACAGCCAAGGCTTCCTCAGCAGTGTAGCTTGGACTGAAAGCGGACTAGGGGGCAAAACTGGGGATGGGGGGATGAGGTGCGGCTGGGGTTGGAGGTGGGCTGGGGTTGGAGAGGGAGTAAAGTTGGAGCTGGGCCTGGAAGCGGAGCAGGACTGGGATCTGAATGGGGTTGGAGGCAGAGCTGGTCTGGGGGTGGAGCAGGGCTGGAAGCATGGCACTCCCTCCCTGCCCCGGTCCAGCCATGTCTCCCTCCCTTTCACCCCGAACATTCCTCTGTGCCCCACTAGGGTGGAATGCCCCACAGTTTGAAAACCACTGCCTTGAGGTAGAGTGCTACTCTGTGAAAATGATGTTTGTTTGTCTCTCCAACAAATCTGCTTAAATTGTGCAACAAATCTGCTCAGTGCACAGCTTAAAATAAATTAAAATGGCTGAGAAGAAAAACACAAGGATGAAAACATCGTGCTGCTCTTTTTGTTGTTTTTGTTTTTGTTACAGTCATCGCCGCAAACTCAGCCTAAGCTGTAATAACCATTGTGGGTTCTTTCTTGCACACTATATCACCAGTAGTAAATGTTTTGCAGGTCAGAGTGTGATGTGTGATCCATTCTATCCTGAGTGACAACTGCACAACCCCATTATTTTCAGTGAAGGCTTACAGGATTAAATGGCTATGAAGGTAGAAATTAAGCATTTCTCTTTGCAAAGGAATAAAATATCTAAGAAGGTGCCACTTTTAGTTATTTAATCTTCACAGCAGAACTGGATCTTACTTTTAAATAAGATTTTCATGTCTCTAAGGAAGCCTTACTCACCAAGTTCTCACAGGACATAACGTCTAAAGTTGGAGTCTTAAATAAGACTTTCAAAAGTATTGAGCACCCAGCAGCTCCCATTGACTTCATGGGACATGAGGCTCAAAACTCCAAAAATTAGGTCACTTAAGTGATCACTCATGGTGATCTGCTTTCATCCTTATTTCTTCTGTGTCTGTTAAAATAAACTTTTTATAAAGAGGTTTCACTTGGATCTGGTAGATGGCTCATGGTCTCCAACTTATCATAGCATCTCCAACTATTCCTTCAGATTGTGACTTTTTTTTGTTTACTAATTCAGTTACTGTAACTTTCAAAACCACTTCACACTTAAATTTAACAGAAAGCTTACTGTTTATATGGGATGTAAGCACTTACAAGAGTGTTCTCTTGGGTTAATTTAACCCGGCCTATCTTTTTTCTGTTGAATGTGTTTCAAAAGGTTTTTGCTGCCAAACACTGAACGGTTTGTTTTAATAGCTTTAATAGCACCACAAAACTTGCTGCAGCTTGCAAACTATACACTTGGATGATTTCTAAAGTGAAGAGTCTTTCATCAGTCTTGGTCTTCTGTGCTTTATTGAATATAATTTGGAATATGAGCACAAAAGGTCTCACTTAAAGTGAATAGAAAATAATGTTTAGGTTACATCATGTTAATAATAATAATTTCCCCTGCTGGAAGAGAAGACAACCAAGAGAGAGCAAGTATATATGTGCATTCCAACGCATAAGTTGCTTCCTGTCTGCCTGCCTGCTGCCTCAAATTCCTCCTTAAATTGGTATGACATCAAGTGCAATAATATGAGCTTTATGTGGTGTTGTAACATCAACCCCAGAATGCTTAATGGCTTGGGACATGTGTGTATTGGGCCCTTGAGAGGGTTTCCAGGAACTGAGAAGCAAGGCAGATTGTGACATTTCTGCTAGAAACCTTCGTTGATCTCCTGCATATGTGCTCCGTACCTGACCGTCTTTCAGCTGTGGGTACCTGCCCCATTGTTGAGAGGTAGGTCAGATGAAAGTGGATATCTGTGGGGGAAAAAGAGTGTTGGGGCACTTCTGAGGGAGGCTGGAAGCTAAGATGACATTGAGTGTCTTGTCAAGACTGAGACAAGACAACTAGAAGGGACTTGGGGCATTTGTCAAGAACTGTATTGATTCATAGATTCGAAGGCCAGGAAGATCATCTGGTCTGTTCTTCTGTATAACACAAGCCATAGAACTTCCCCAAAATAATTCCTAGAGCAGATGTTTTACAAAAATATCCAATCCTGATTTTAAAAAATCTCAATGAAAGAGAGTTCACCATAACTGTTGGTGAATTGTTCCAATGGTTAATTGCACTCACTGTTGAAAATCTATGCCTTATTTCCAGTCTGAATTTGTCTAGCTTCAATTTCCAGCCACTGAACTGTGTTATACCTTTCTCTGCTAGATTGAAGAGCCCATTGTTATGTTTTTGTCCCCTGTGTAGGTGCATAAAGATTGTTATCAAGTCACCCCTTAACCTTCTCTTTTTAAATCTAAAAAGACTGGGGGAGCTCAGTCACTAGAGGAATGTTTTCTTATTGTTTACTCATTTTTTGTAGCTTTTCTCTGAACCTTCTCCAATTTATCAACGTCCTTTGTGAGCTGTGGACACCAGAACTGGATGTAGCATTCCAGTAGCAATTGCACCAGTATAAAATACAGAGGTAAAATAACCTCTCTGCTCCTCCTGGAGGTTCCCCTGCTTACCCCTTTTGGCCATAATAAAGCAGTAGGAGCTTATGTTAAGCTGATTATCTGCCATGACACTCAAGACCTGTTTAGAGTCATTGCTTCCCAGGATAGAGACCCCCTTCCTATAAGTATCGCCTACATTCTTTGTTTGTTTAGAGACACAGACTCTCTCTCTCTCTCTCTCTTAGTCATACTAAAATGCTTATTATTTGTTTGACTGATTCCTGTAGGACCCAATTAGAAACACATCTGCTTCATGTGATTTCTCCATTGACACTTGCATTTTGAGACCTATTAGTTAACCAGCCTTTAATCCATTTAATGTGTGCCATGCTAATTTTATATCATTCTATTTTTTAAATCAAAATATTGTGCCATACTGAAACAGACTTTTTACGGAAGTCTGTTTACAAGTTTGGTTGTATAGCATTGATATATAGTAATCTCATAAATAAAAAGTATGAAATTAGTTTGACAGGATCTATTTTCCATTAACCCATGTTGATTTGCATTACATATATTCTCCTCCTTTAATTGTTTGAGTTCCATATAAGCCGGTCCTTTATCTTGCCGGGGACCGATGTTAGGCTGACGGGCCTATAATTACCTAGGCCATCCTGTTTACCCTCTTTATATTTTGGCACAACATTAGTTTTCTTCCAGTCATCCGGAACTTCCCCAGTACTCCAAAATATTTAGAAAATCAACATTAATGGTCCAGCGAGCTCCTCAGCCAGCTTTTAAAAAAACTCTTGGCATGCAAGTTATCTGGACCTGCTGATTTAAAAATGTTTAACTTAAGTAGCTGCTGTTTAACAGCCTCCAGAGATATTAGTGAAACAGAAGAGGTGTTGTTATAATCATATGATAGGACTATAGCATCTAAATACAGAACAGAAATATTTATTGAACATTTTTGCCTTGAGAGGTGTTAAGTCTCCACAACTCCCGTTGCAGTAATTAAGTTGTCCACATATGTAGGTTTCAGAAAGATTTATGCAGTGGTTAAAGTAAGTCAGAGGAAAGTGAGCTCATATATGCTGATCATCAACAAGCAAGGCTGGGTTTACTGCATCAAGTCCATGGTGGTGATGAGGTGGGGTGCAGAAGCCATTGGTTATCTCTCTGCTCCCTTCAGGATGGGCAACATAGAAACGCAGTGGAAGGAATGGCTTTGAGAGAGTGTTTCCAATCAGATATGCAGAGCAGGAAAGAGCTCCATTGTCAGGACTCTCAGTGGGGGAAAAATGAGACTGCATGGCTCCTTTTTTCCTAGCTCCCTTATCTGATAGTGTGAGTCATAGGACCATATGGAAAGGCTGCTCTATATAGGCAGTGAAGACAGGACAGGTGTAAGGCATTCCCTGAGACTGGAGAGAGGGACAGTAGAAGGCCATCTTCCTGTATGTTTACCAGAGATTAGCTGGCCTCTTCACTAGATATGTGGCTGTGAAATCCACATTGGACTAATAGGCACATTAAGCAAGATGACGTGAAAAAAATTACGTGGACTAAAGAAGCAGTGTCACAACTCAGCAATAAAGGTTCAAAGAAGTTAGACAGGACTGCAGGAATTTTCAATTTCAAGGCTGATAAAAGCCTTTAAGATCCAAAGGGTTTTAATGAAGGCTTTTAAAAATGGTGTGGGTTTCTCTTGATGGAATCTATGCTATTTTTCAACTACCATGCTTGGAGTTTATTCAGAGGACACATAGAAACAACTGAGGTTCTTGGACCCCTGTGAGGTCATGAACAGATTTCAGAGGGGTTGTGACCACCTTTCCTTTCTCCTTTTTTTTTTTTTTTTTTTTAGCCATTATTTTTGCAGAGAACTTCTAAAGCTGCAAACTGATGTGGTGATGCCTGCCTGAATCTGCAGATAGCCCAACACAATAGCTGTAAGAGGGGTGAATTGCCCTATTTGTTTCAGTCAGGGTCTCATGGACTCTGTGATTCTTTGGTCAAGAAGTCTGGCATTTTTTTCATGGTGAAATGGAACAAAGAATTTTTTCCATTGAATTTGCCATTTTTCTGTATTTTAGGATTAAGATTACAGTCCTTGTTCCCTGCACTCTTCCATGGATCCCAGAAGCAAGTCAGTCCAGACCACCCTTCATTTCTTCCCTTTTCCGTGCATTGCCATTTACAGCCTGCTGTTCCCCTTCCTGGCAGAGTTGGACCAAAATATGCACCAGAAAGCTTGTCAGTTACCATAATCCTTCAAAAGTGTTACACTAGTGGCAAAGGACTCTGGGACATGCATGTTCCCAGAAGAAGAAGGGAGCATTGAGCCATTTGGATAACAGTCATCAACTTCATGAAAGAAACCCATTGAAGTCTTCAAGTGAGAGCTATATGGGTTAAAAAGTGAGAAGACAGTGTTACTAATGACAATGCTGTGGACATGAAAGCCCTCTGAGCATTATACTTGTTATACCCATGGATAGTAAAAGCTGTCAAACCAATCAAAATTGGGGAAACTTTCATTTGAGATGTAGGACACAACTTTGCTAGTGGGATATGCTGCCACCATTCAAGTCAAAGCAATTCCCTTCTTCAGTGACTTGATCAACTGACAAATTTATGACATGGCTAAAGATACTTGAGAACAGCTGATCAGGACTGCTAGCACTTCTAAGCACAACTGGAGGAAACTACAGATGAATCTCTTTCTGATCAACTTCTAACACTTGCCCAATATGAGTAGGAAGGATCCATATGTAAGGAATTGCTGTCCACTGATGGAATATGCTGCGGGCATGGGGCAGAAATCTTGGAGGGTTTCTAATAATCAGTTCTTGGAGCTAGGTTGGACTGACATTGCTCTACTGGCCTGAATCTGAGGGAAAGTACTGCAGCCTTGTGACTAGAATCCAGACTATTGCATCTAAAGCTATTTGACACATTGCTCTAAAGCTCGCTAGAGGAATGAATGAAGATGTTGCCAGTGGAACTGAAAAAAGGTATTTGCGGATGTACAGTTGTGAACTTCTAAATGTAAACCCTCCAATCAACAACTCTTTGCTATCCCATGTGAAGAAATGGGCACTTGACATCAGCAGCTCCGCTTTCACATCATTTGTTGCCATTGCAGTTTGTTTGTTTTTTAATTTTGTGTTTTCAGCTCATATTTTCCTTGCTGAGTGTGGAACTGCCTTTGCAGAATTCTTATCTCCTGAGGTGGAGTATGATATATATTCTCAACATGGAGGTTACAAGCAGGAATCAGGGTCATGATCATTCCACTCTTCCCATAAGATATACGGGGCAAGATTGTCCCAGGAACAGGCTGAGGACCACTTGGGCCTTTACATGGTCAATTCTATGAACTGCTTTCCAAAAGGAGAAAACCTGTCCATTTCCCAATGCAAGTCCAGGTTATCTTTGAAGAGGACTAGGCAAAATATTTTCCACGTTTGGTTGTTTTTCATGGGGATTAATCAGTAAATAGATATATTGTAACATGTACATTGCAACATGTATCAGTCATTTTAACCAGCTAGGGGAATACTTCTAATCTTGCTTGAGTAGAAGGGGCTCTAATGGCTATCCAGTGTTGAATGTAGTATCTTACAGATCTTGATTCTTAAAATGTGCTCTTTCTAGAAATTTTTTTTCTGTATGAAATTCAAGCTATTTCTTCACTGTGTAACTGAAGCTTGTATCTTCAGTTCTGCTTCCCTCTTTTTAGGTTTTGAGAAAACACTTGTATATAGAATACCTAGTAATAAACATCCTAGAAATACCATGAGGCCGAATCTACTATCTTTCAAATGTACAGCAGTAGTTGAAATGTATATTTCTTCTCTATTACAATTGCCATTCATAGTATGGTTCTGGAGGTATCTATCTTGCTGGAATATGATGTCAGTTGTGCCTTCTGTGGTATGTGGTCTGCAGTTTCCTTCAATGGGCTTTTGGTTTTCAAGGTGCTTTAATAGAAGAAAAAATTAATTCTTCGCTTTTAATACTTGTTGACGGTGTGACATAATGTCAGTGCCTGCAGTACACTTGCCTTTGAATTCTAGTGTCTTAATATTGCACAGTTTAGTGTAAACATTTTAATGGAATTGAAGAGTGAAGGATGCTTTCACCTTTAATTATTGCTTGTTTATTAGTATGCAACTTCAGGCTCCCAGTAAAGCTATTTTATTATATATGTGTGGTAGAAATAGAGTTAAATAATGTCTCCTGAGGGCATTCTGTGCCAAAAAATTAAAAATTCTGTACACAGTATTTTAAAATTCTGAATGTTTTGTCAATAAATAAATGCAGAGGCTCCAGCATGGCAGTGGGGAGCACAGGTCACTGGTTGTACGAAGGTGGGAGATCACCCTGCAGCCTCCCCACCCCCGACCCGGGACACGGATTCAGTGATGAGGCTGCACCGGACCCTGACATAGCACAAGACCTTGGCCTATCCCAGAAACACCCTGGAGCCCTGCCCCTCTGCATCAGATACACCAGGTGTGGGGCAGACAGGCTCAACCAGACAGGATCCAAGTGTGGAGGGGGTCAGTGTGGGGGGATCGAGGTGTGGAGTGGGAGGATTCTGTGGGGGACAATCTGGGTGCAGGCAGCTCAGTGGGGGTTCTAGGTGTGGGGAGATCTGGATGCACAGAGGCTCATTGGGGGGTTCCAGTTGCAGGGGCAATGGAACTCTCCATGGGCTTCCAGGTGAAAGTTGTTGGGGCTAACCAGGGGAGGGGTCTGGGTGTGGGGGTCCCAGCAGGGGGGTCTGACTTTGTGAGGTGGGGGTCTGGTTTCATCTATTTGGGAATCAATGGCATGAGGATATGGATTTGGGGGCTCAGGGTGGTACAGGAGGGTGGGACTCCTCAGTGTGGGGGTTTGAGTGCAGAGAGCTCAGTGGGGGGTGGTCTGGGTGCAGGAGTGGGAGTCCAGATGCTGGGGATTTGGACACAGGGGGTCTCCAGATTCAGGGGTTGAGATTCAGTGGGTGGGGTTTGAGTATGAAGGACTAGGGGGGTTCTGGGTGTATGGGGTGAGGCTTGGCAGGGGTGTCTGGGTATGAGAGGTCCAGATGCATGGGAGTGGGAGGATGGGGGAGCAGCTCCCCATTCAGTGACCACTTCCCTCACAGCTGTGGAGTGATGGGGGCAAGAAGCTGGAGAGGATGCTGAGCTTCTCGCAGCTGTGGGATGGTCCAACACAGCCCCAGCCACTCCTTGCAGGGGAAGAGGAAATCCCATTCTCCACTACCTCCAGACCAGCCAGGACTAGCAACTGATCTCGGTTCAGGGTAGGAGCCAGTCCTGTGGTGATTTACCTCTCTGCCAGCTGCTCTGAGTGCCTGAAACAATGTACCTGCACAGCTAGGGAGTGGTATGTAACTGCTCTTGCAGCTTCCCTTTGCTTTCCTGTCAGAAAGTCATTTTTCTGTGGGGAAGCAAAGAAATCTATGGGAGACATGAATTCTGTGCATGTGCAGTGCTGCAGAATTCCCCTAGGAGTAAATAATTTTGCCAAACCATTTAAATAGTCAAAAAAAAAAGTCATATCACAACAGCAATATTGTTTGTTTATAGGGCACTGAGTGTGAAAAGTAATTTTGGGCCATTGTTTTTAAGAAAAAAAAGTGATGGGCTTTTTTTTTTCTTTCCATTATATAAACATACATCTCTGAATTTACACAGAGAGCAAGTCTAATCAGAAGCCACTCTTACTTAGTGATGCTTCAGTGTAGAACTGAACTTTATCTTTCTAAGCCAGCCACATTTTGTATGAGGGTGCCAGATTAGAAAAATGAAAATTTTCTGAGGACATCAATTCTCTATATCAAGATTGTAGCCAAAAATGTCAACACATTTATTTATTATTGATAAAATAAGTCTTTACATGACACCATCTAAGATAATGTATTGATTCATATACTAGGGTGTGTTTGATCATGGACTTATATTAGAAACTTAGTGCCAAAGCTATGTGTTCTTATTCCATAGACTTGCAACAGGATTTAGAACACAGATGTGCTTTTGCCTTTCTGAACTACCATGGCTCAGAATGAACTGAATTCTTTTCTAGCTATGTATTAATAATTTTAATGATCAGGTGATCAGAATCTGTATTACTGATTTCTTTCCTTTTTGTGTGTCATTAACTTGAGTCTTAGATACCCAGCTGAGTTTGTTTCCTTTAACAACCAGCTCTACATCTTCCTAGTTGTATTTTGGTCACAGAATCTGGAAATCACTGAGTCGATAAACATAATTGTTTTATCCCACTTTTACATTCAGAATAGAACCTTTGCTGCTCTTAATACATATGAAAGGAAATGTGAATGGTTGGGGGCCTCTTTTTTTTAATTACTCACTCTTTTTCTGCAAAGATCACCAGAAGGTCAAAGTAGGGATTCTTTTCACCTATATACAGTAGGTCACAATAAATGACATTGACAAAGTCATTCTAGCCAAAAGGGAATGTGGAAATTAATTGTTTCACTTGGCAATGTGTGACCTGTTACAAGCATCTCTTTATATATATTAGATTTCTTCAAAATCTGTAACTTCTTAAAATTACTATATTCTGCTGAATGTGTGTTCATAGTGCTAATTAGTGTGTGGGGGTGGGGTGGGGGAGGATTCAGTTGAATCATTTTCTGAATAAATAAGCAGTTTACTTTCCAAACCTGGTTGGCATTATTTACATAAAGTATATTTTAAAAACTTTAACTGTGTATTACATGAAGAATTTTCTTACCTGTTACACAGCAATTTCTGGGGGGAGAGCCTCATGCATCTAAAATATCATTGTATTTAAGAGTTACATAAATTGTAATCCATATTAATTATTGTGGAAAATTTCTGAGTGCAGCTTGGGAAGCAGATTTCCTTGATAAAAAAGCACCATGGGCTAGAGTCACAAAGGATCGTAAGTGCTGAAATGCTGTTAGGTGCTCAGGCTCCCTATACAATGCATTGGGAGAATTAGGTGCCTGAGGGTATGTCTACGCTATGAAATGAGGTCGATATTGTAGAAGTTGATTCTTAGAAATCGATTTTGTACCGTTGATTATGTATGTCCACACCAAACACATTAAGTTGACAGAGTGTGTCCTCACTACCGTGGCTAGCATCAACTTATGAAACGGTGCACTCTAGGTAGCTATTCCACAGTTCCTGCAGTCTCCACTGCCCATTGGAATTTTGGGTTAAGCTCCCACTGACTGATGGGGCAAAATATTGTTATGGGTACATGTCGTCAATCGCTCCACCCTCTGTGAAAGCCATGGCAGACAATCATTTCGCGCTCTTTTTCTGCGCAGATGCAATACAACCGCAAGCATGCAGCCCGCTCAGTTCAGCTCAGCTCAGCTCACTGACACCCCCACTGTTGTGTCCTGGATGCTGCTGGCAGCAGATGGTGCAGCAGGACTGCTAACCATCATCGTACATCTCTACGCTGCAGCTCTGCTCTGCTGCTATTATCTCAATAGCAAATTTCTCCCTGTTGTCTGTCATGTGCTCCTGAGTATGTGTGTTCTTCCTAGGGAAATGTGCGCAGTGCTAACCGTTGTCCTCCACTGCTTCTGCTGCAACTCTGCTCTCCTGCAGACACCATACTCAGCTCACCTCTGCTGCTGTGAGCTTTGTAAACAACTTGCACATTATCCTGCAGTATGTGCAGAACCTGCAAAAGCAGGCAAGGAGGTGACGGACAGTGATGGGGTAGTGGTAGGGGCCACCCTTAGAATTGCATGCAGCTCATCATAGAACTGGCACTTATGGGGCTCTGACCCGGGCCAACTGTTTGCATCCTTTGTTTTTTGGTAGGCTTGCCTCAGCTTCTTAACAATACCGTCAGATTGCGTCCACGTTACCCCAAATTCGACCCAGCGAGGTCGATTTTAGAGCTAAACCCCTCGCTGGGGAGGAGTACAGAAATCAAATTTAAGAACCCTTTAAGTTGACAAAACAGGTTTGGTCATGTGGACGGGTGCAGGATTAAATCAACCTAATGCTGCTAAATTTGATTTAAACTTATAGTGTAGACCAGGGCTAAGAAAGCCAATATGCGGACTGAGGAGCTGCCTAAGATAGCCTGTCGGAAATGCCAAGGCGAGGAGGTGTGTGGTCTAAGCCCTGGCCCCCAAACAGGATTTAAGCACCTACTTTTTGCTTGGGATTCTCTGCCATGAACCCCCTCTTGAAGTTAAGAAAGATTTTTGCATGAAATGCCAGAAGAAGAGAAGGTTATTATAAAATCCTTCTTTAACATGCCACCTCCTAAGATGATGGATGGACTGATGTTGAAATAAGTGTGTTATAACTTTTAGCCCAGTGGTTAGAGCACTCACTTGGAGTGTGGGAAACCCAAGTTCAGATATTTCTTTCACATCAGGCACAGAAAGAATAGAACCCTAGTCTCCTTCATTCTGAATGAGTACTTTGAAGTAAACTCTGTGGCCTGAAGCCTGAGAGAGGAGGGAGCTGTTTACTGGCATCTCTTGGAGAGCAAAGAGAGTTGACTGAATGGGCCAGACCTCATTGTGTTCTGACAATTCAGGGCATTTTAGTTAAAGTACAGTTAAATTTCAAGTTTGGGGGTCATTAAACACAGTTGATGTGGTTGGACGGTATGCTATATTCAGGGTTACTATCACTAGGCTTTTAGTGGAGAGGAGTGAGAGGGGGAGAGAGAGAGAAAATATTCTAAACAAATCAGTTCAAAACATTTACCCCGAAAATGTTGCCACAGGACATTTCAGCTTTATCGGGACCCTTTTTGTGATTTTCTTCCAAAACAAAATTCCTTTGAAATGACCCGATTACATGAAGTGTTTTGACTTTTTAATGGAACTGCATATTCTGAGGGAATATGGCTTCACTGAAGTTTTTCCAACCAGCTCTGGTTTATATCCCCTGTGTGTACACACAGCAATTAAGACACATTAATATCATAAGCTAAAGTCTCTTCTCAGTCACACTCATGAACGCCATAGAAATGTAGGGCTGGAAGGGATCTCAAGACAGGTTCAAGTCCAATCCCTGCAGCAAGGCAGGACCAACTAACCTAAATCGTCCCTGACAGATGTTTGTCCAGCCTGTTGTTAAAAGTCTCCATTGATGGGGATTCCGCAACGTCCCTTGGAAGCCTATTGCAGAGCTTACCCTTACAGTTAGAAAGTTTTCCTAATATTGAATCTAAATCTCTCTGCTCCAGAGTAAGCCTGTTACTACTTGTCCTACTTTCTGTGGATATGGAGAACAACTGATCACCCTCCTCTTTTTGTAGCAGCCCTTAACATATCTGCTATCAGGTCCCCCCTCAGTCATCTTTTCTCAAGACTAAATATGCCCAGGGTGGTTGTTGTTTTTTAACCATTCATCCTAAGTAAAATTTTCTAAAACTTTTATCATTTAAATTGCTCTCCTCTGGACTGTCTCCAATTTGTCCACAACTTCCCTAAAGTGTGGCATCCAGAATGACAGCACTGTAGTCAAGAGGTTGGCAATGCCCACTGAGAAGGGAATTTGGACCATGATGTATAAAAACAATATAGTGAGACAAAGGATGTTTAAAAATTGCCAAATTGAAAGACTAATAGTGCCTTATCCTCAGGTGGACCCAACATATGAGAAAGAAACTTTGTTTACAAAATCCAGTACTGTATCAGAGGAAGGATTGACATTTTCTAAACTGAAATGGCAGAGGAAATAAAAATGTGCAGAACAAGTAGCGGGGAGAATATTTGCTCTCCTAAATTAGATGATCAGGAGATGGGAAACTGGAATAGCTGCAGCCAGAGAGAATGGAAACTTCGGGGATGGGTGAGCTCGAGAGAGGAGAAAACAGAAGTGAATTTGATGAATGAAGCTCAAGAGAAGGGAGTAATTGCTTGGCATGGAAGGGAAATCCTGTTAAAACGAGAACCAACGGAAGGCCCATAATTTTCTGGTGTTCAGGGAAGGGTTTGATATTTTGGTAGAGCCTGGCTTAGGTAACCATGATGTGGAACACTTTATTTTTTTCCACTTTTATTTACATTGCATGAGAACCTATCCACAAACTTACACATCTTGGAAGGTTCATGGTGGATAATCATGAATTAGGCCGGGGTAGGCAACCTATGGTACATGTGCAGAAGGTGGCACGCGAGCTGATTTTCAGTGACACTCACACTGCCTGGGTTCTGACCACCAGTCCGGGGAGCTCTGCATTTTAATTTTAAATGAAATTTCTTAAACATTTTAAAAATCTTATTTACTTTACATACAACACTAATTTAGTTATATATTACAGACTTATAGAAAGAGACCTTCTAAAAATATTAAAATGTATTACTGGCATGCAAAACCTTAAATCAGAGTGAATAAATGAAGACTCGGCACACCACTTCTGAAAGCTTGCTGACCCCTGAATTAGGCCCTAGCAATTATACATATGACACCCAGTTTCTGGAACAAACTGTGTAACAAACTGTGTAATTGTAACAAACTGTGATACATCTTATTGCACAACCAGATGGTCAGTCTCCAATTTATAAAGTTATATTAGGTACTGATGTAATTTGTTAAAAGTGCATAGGATTGATAATATGGAAGTACCATATTATATAATTCCATCACTCCACCTGTACATCTCACAGCTAGTTCAATTTCTGGCACTCTTTAAAATGTAATTTAATAACTTTAATATCTATAGATGAACAAATTAATTGAATTTCAGTGTTTCTTTAACATGACATATTATCAATCTATTTTAACTTTTTTGTTAATTAACAGTTAACATCCCTATCCTGAAATCAATAAGTCAGACAGTTGGCACCTTACAAGATGCCCTCAATACTTCATCAAATTGGGTCTATAATATCTACTGATTTTTCTTACCATCTCATTTTCATAAGCAATACATGCTATAAATAATTAGATTTGTGTGTAATATTGAGTAAATGATATTTGATCTCTTTCTCTAGCTAATTACACCTTAGCAAAGGCCATTAATAATTATCAGTATCTAATACTCTAATATATATGGTAATTATTGACCTACTAAACTAAATTATGAGACTATCCCAGGGGTCGGCAACTTCTGGCATGTGGCTCACCAGAGTAAACACCTTGGTGGGCTGGGCCAGTTTATCTGCCGCGTCGGCAGGTTCAACTGATCACAGCTCCCACTGGCTGCTTCCTGCCTTCCCCAGGCCAATGGGGAAGGCAGGAAGCAGCGCAGACAAGGGATATGCTGGCCGCGGCTTCCGCATTGGCTTGAGACGGTGAACTGCGGCCAGTGGGAGCCGCTATTGGCCGAACCTGCCAATGTGGCAGATAAGCACCCTGGCGAGCTGGGCTGGTTTGTTTACCCTCGCGAGCCGCGTGCCAGAGGTTGCTGATCTCCGGACTATCCATTAATAAATATATTGGTTTACTTCATATAACTGTTTTGTTTTTTTCCAGACATGTACATCTTCATGTGTGTATTGCATTGATTGTTCATGGTCTAAAAGAGCATGGTATAGACCACTTTTTAAAAGTATTTACATGCCTAACTCTCATGGGATATGATCAGTATAGGAAAAGATGGAGCTAGAGAGATGTGAACTTGAGGGATGGGAGAGCTTGAAGAATAGGAATATGAGGGAGTTGAGAGGCTAAATGCTTATCAAAATCTGGCCCTATGTGTTTTCAGGGAGCTGCAAAATGACACTTCAGTATCACATTGGATCAGAAAACAGGAGAAAATGCTCTATTTTTGGTTGTGGTTCTGTGTATCTGATTATCTTGATTTTGCTTCTTTTTATTCAAAATTTGTGAGAGTCGATAGTATGTTCAAAAACCTTAACAGTTTTTGCGCCAACTCTAATCTAGGTGAATTTCTCTTGGGTCCTGATTCAGGAAAGCATCCCTTTTGAGCTGAACAGTTAAGTACATGCCTAAGTCCCATTGAAATTACTGGGTCTTAGTAATATCTTTAATTGTAAGCATGTGTTTAAGTACTTTGAATCGGGATGACCTAAGCACATGCTTAAGTGCTTTCCTGAATCAGGGCCTGAACATAAGAATGACCATGCTGGGTCAGACCAAATGTCCATCTAGCCCAGTGTACAGTCTTCTGACACTGGCCAGTGCTTCAGAGGGAGTGAACAGAACAGGTAATCATCAAATGATCCGTTCTGTCACCCATTCCCAGCTTCTAGCAAACAGAGGCTAGGGACACCATCTCGGCCCATCTTGGCTAACAGCCGCTGAAGGACCTATCCTCCATGAATTTATTTAGTTCTTTTTTTGAACGCTGTTATAGTCTTGGCCTTCACAACATCCTCTGGCAAGGAGTTACACAGGTTGACTGTACGTTGTATGAAGAAATACTTCCTTTGGTTTGTTTTAAACTTGCTGCCTATTAATTTTGTTTGGTGACCCCCTAGTTCCAGTGTTATGAGAAGGAGTTAATAAAACTTTATTATTTATTTTCTCCAAACCAGTCATGATTTTATAGACCTCTATCATGTCCCTCCTTATTCAGCTCTTTTCCAAGTTGAAAAGTCCCAATCTTATTAATCTCTTTCCTCACATGGAAGCTGTTCCATACCTCTAATCATTTTTGTTGCCCTTTTCTAACCTTTTCCAATTCCAATATATTTTTTTTGAGATGGGGCAATCACATGTGCATGCAGTATTCAAGATGTGGGTATACCATGGGTTTATATAAAGTCAATATGATATTTTCTGTTTTATTATCTATCTCTTTCTTAAAAAAGCAAAGGTTTCAGAGTAGCAGCCATGTTAGTCTGTATCAGCAAAAAGAACAAGGAGTACTTGTGGCACCTTAGAGACTAACACATTTATTTGGGCATAAGCTTTCATGGGTAAAAAACTTTTGTGGGATCTGAAGAGTCTCCAAGCACCCGAAGAAGTGGGTTTTTTACCCACAAAAGCTTATGCCCAAATAAATCAGTTAGTCTTTAAGGTGCCACCAGATTCCTCATGTTTTTGTGGATACAGACTAACCCAGCTACCGCTCTGATACTATCTCTTTCTTAATGATTCCCAACATTCTATTCGTTCCTTTGACTGCTGCTGTACATTGAGTGAATGTTTTCAGAGAACTATCCATGGCTCCAAGATCTATTTCTTGAGTGGTGACAGCTAATTTAGACCCCATAATTTTATATATATAGTTGGCCTGAAGTGAGTAACCAGCTGGTAAGTATAACCCTCTTAATTTGAATGATCTGTGCATGATCTTTGATTTTTACAAATTTTCTTTTTGTTTTTGAATGTATTACAACCTATGAATTTCTCATGAACCAGTTGTATGTGTTATGAATAATTAAAGCAACAATTTACTATTTGTGCTGAATGAATGGTCACCCAAATTATGCTATTGTTTGTTTTCTAGTGATGTGACCAAAACTTCTTTGATAAACAGGAGTGCTTGTATAAACCAGTGGAATATCAGTTAGTATCAAGAGGGCTATATGAAATTTCCAGCAAGAATCTCTTTTCTGCCACATATGTACACAATTATTAATTTTATTTATAACATTTTGCAAACAGAAAACAAATAAAGGATTGAGTGTGGCATTAAAGCAAATTCACCATTTTCATCTAATTGAATTATCTTGAATTCTTTTTTAAAGCAGTCGCCTAGGCTTTTGAGAACCTTGCAGGATCTTGATCACCAGCCAGCCTTGTTAAAGTTTCTGAAGCTCTGTTCATCGTAGCACAGTGGCCGCCCCCCACCCCAGTTTCCATTTTTTTAATGCTAAAGTGACATTAATTGTGGGATGACTATTTCCCTTCTTAATTTACTACTCCATGGTACACGGAATATGCTTATTTAACAGAAATATTATTTTGCAAGCAGAGAAGTTGAAAGAGAAAAGGCTGTGGGTCCAATCCTGCTCTCACTGAAGTCAATTGTAAAATGACCACTGATATCTGTAGAAACATAATCAAATTCTAAGAACTTTATTATCTGAGTGTCTGGCAATATCTTTGCAAACATGCATCAGTCTCCTCTCATCTTTCCAGAGCTGTCTGAAAATCATTTTGTTGGGTACTGTTACCCTGGTACATAACTAGGGAGATCAGCTGATGTTTAAAGCCTGTGCTTATCTAAACAGGCCAGTTTAGCATTTTGTAGATGTTAGATTTCCAAATCAATAATCCTGTAGACCGCATATAACAGCAGTTCTCTGATGATGATGTAATACAGAATTGGATTCACTGCTTTGCTGGGTAAGACAGACAAATTTAATTTACAATGTAAAAAGTCAGACATAAAGGGAATATGCCCCCTGCACATCCTCTTTCACCCAAGGGTAAATTATAAAATTGGAAGTCAAGGTCATTGTAATAGGCAACATATGCTTAGCAGAAAATGAAATGGCCATTTTGTGCTCCATTATTTTAAAGCTCTGAAATGCATATTAGTTTTTTTTTAAATTCTAGAGTTTAGTCGAGATGGTAACAATAGGTTTTGAGGTATATAGCTGTGCTTTGTGTTAGCAGAAATAGAATCCACTGATATTGTAGCTGCATATTGATATGTCATTTATTTGGAACAAATAGAGGGTGGTATGCCAGTTGCTATGGCAACCAGTTCTACTTTAGAGCACTGAAAGACCTCCAAGCACATTTTGAAATTACTTCCTTCTGATTATGCTTCACCAGTGAGAAAGGGGATGCCTGCAATTAAATACCAATGAAGATATTGAATGATCAAATTAAATTACATTTTTAGAGTTGTTCTTAACATATTACTAAGCCAACAGAAGTTGAGGCAGTAATACTGCAAGCAAAAAGGCTTACTTAATATATTTATAGCCTGGAATCTTACAAGGAGAAAAATCTCTCTATATATTATGTTGTGGCGTCACATTCTTCCGGCAATATTGAGTGTGTGTGTGTGTGTGTGTGTGAGAGAGAGAGAGAGAGAGAGTGTGAGTGTAACTAGGGCGTATAATCCAACAGTGATTTACTACAGAAAAATCCTTCTTTACCCAGGCAATGCCACAGGGTGGGCAAGACTTAGGCAAGCAAGAGAAAATCAGATGTTAGCACTGAGCTGATCAGATGGCCAGCAGCTATCTAAGGTATAGTAGTGTGTTGAAATGCAGATTGCTTGCTCTAGAATGAGCATCTTAAAGTATGTTGCTTATATAATAGAAGGACAATAAATACTCTGTACTAGAATGTGTCTTTTTTTAATTCATCTAAGAGGGTAGGTGTAGCATTAAAGTATAGTAGGATTCTGAATTTTTCATAAAGGATAGTGCACAGAATTTGGCAGTGGTGATGATATAATCTGGGGAAATGTGCTGTTGAAAATGTATTCCATTATGACAGAAGTGTGTGTGTGTATATATAGGCATGGAATTCCTAGTCAATAGGTGTCAGGCTTGGACAGCCAACCTGTAAAGCTAGTCCAGTAGATATGCTTATGTGAACTGATATCCATGTCAAATATACTCCAGAGAGAAATTATCCCAGTCAATTGGCGGTCAGAATGCAAGAATATTGTTTAGTTACTGGCATACCATTCATTTCCCCCATATGCTGTTTTTTGCACTCTGATTCTGAGTATCTAATTTGCATAATCATTGTACAGTGACTTCTCTAACTGTACAGTATGCCAAAATTTATAATCTGATTATGCAAATCCCTGCGCTCTGATTTGTTGAAATGACGGAACCGTTATATAACTCTAACCTTAATATGATTTGGCTCCCATTTTCAGAACATCCAGCCTGGTTGCCAGTGCTAAAGATACCAGCTCAGCTTCTTCTTCCCTTCTGTTGTAGTAGACATACACCAAACAGTATATGAAAGGATGGGGGAGGGAGAGGATGTTCACAAAAAAAAAACCTCCAAACCCTTTGATTCATTTCCATCTATTCCCTCAACACACATACATCAGTGTAGGGCTGCAGAGGTCCTGGCCCTTGAATCTATGTGTGTGTGTGTGTGTGTGAGAGAGAGAGAGACACACATACACACACACACACTCTTGCTCATTTGTAATATACCTCTGACCCTCTTTTATTTTTTTCCATTTAATATTTGAGTACTTAAAAATGCCCACATGTAAAAGGCCTATAGAAGGCTTGATTAACTTAACCCATTCCACAGGGTTCAGTAGAGAATTCTACATCTGCTTCAAACTATACCACTGAATTCTATAACAATCTATAGAAAGGATCTCATTTTCTACTAATTCTTCTTTTAAGAGCAATTTCTATAGAATCCTGTTGACTTCATTCTTAATTTTATAGCACTAGTTTCCCAAAAGGTTTTGGTTATCAGTAATTTGAATAATTACTGTGATGACTAATAGTTACAACTGGATAAAAAATGAAAGTCTGCTAAAATCAGATGAAATTGTTAAAGAATTTGCTGCAGCTATTCTGATGCCCTTTTCCTGTCTGTTTTCCATAAGCAAAATATGTCCATGGAAAATAAATTTTAAAGTAGCATGTGCCAAGTGTTTATGGAAACAGAATTTCTGAAATTTTGACCTGTGAGTATGTGTAATAGAAATGCTTCCGTGCACACACATAGGGAATAGAAACAATACTACATATCTTATCTGGCTAGTTGAAAATAGGCAACATAACTTAAATTTGTAGTGCTGCAGGGCCAGCCCCGCAAATTCAAAAATCATGAGTCTGGCCCCTCAAACGACAGGATATTAAAAAAAAAATACATTTGGGGTCTTATTTGCCATCTGGCTTCTGAGCCATTAAAGTTCATGTTATGCAGCTTTTCTCAGCAACTGTGAAGTCTGGAAATATATGTTTGAATGAAAATTGCAATTCTCATAACCACATGACTCCAGGAGAGGAATTTCTCAATAACAAGAATGTTCATTGGTTCATCCAGTAAATACCTTCAAAAGTAGTCTTCTAAATAGCATAAGGTCAGAGTCAGAGTGCAATGCCCTGTCAAGCACACAGGTCAGGCCATGGGTGGATATGCAAGAAGGGGGAGATTTCTCCCACCCTCTCAATCCCTTCAGGCAGTGAAGTGGCTCTGTAAAGGCTACTGTAGCCCAGTGGTTGGAGTAGTTGCGGTAGCCCTTTATGTATCTATGAAGAACAGGAGGATCCATGTAGCAGAAATTCCTCAAGTCTTGCCCCTCCTTCACAGCCACCAGTGCAACAAATCCTGCATAAAGCAGGTGGAACCACACTGGCTGCTTTTTCTTAAGAAGTCACTGAGATACAGAGGTGTAGGGCAGGGATTTGCTCCATAATTAATAGATTTGCAGAAATCATGATCTGATTGTGGATATTCTGTGAGAACAAAAAGAAGCTAAATTATTTAAATGCATAATTGTGAATTATTCACTCAGTTCCGATAGTAACCATAGGATTGTTCCTGCAAATCCGTAGTCCGTGTAAGTAGTCCCACTGAAGTCGGTGCGCTGTTTACGGGACCCACAAGGGGATCCTTTATGGTACAGTAGGCTGAAGTGGCGATGCTTAATAAGGATTACATTTGTGCAATGCTTTCCAGAATGGGGCTCCGTATACTGAGCTAGTAAACTGGTACTTTTGTTATTACCTGAGTTCCAGAGATGGTGAAATATTGGGGAATATGAATATATTGTAATTGTCAACTGGCTCTAATTGTTACCTTGTGGACAAGGAGCACCCTCAAATAACACTTATAATCACAAATCCAGCCTCTGCATGAGGGACAATCTGTAAATTCCTTCTATCCTAGGACTGCAGTTTGACAACTGCCCTCCCACTCCCACACTTGAGAAATGTACATTTTTAATTGGATGTGCATAACTTCTTCAGCTAGGAATCTCCTGTTTATCCTGAGTATATCATTTAGTTGGAGTTTGGTATTCCTGGTGCATAACCTGTCAGCTGCTTAACTATGGGTGTGCTTGTGCATTTGTGTGTGAGAGCAAGACCTGATGTATAAAACATTCCTGTTGCATGGAGACCCATGTTTATAAAGGGGCAACTGAGGAACTGAAAACAGAATAATCTTCTGTAATAGCAAGGTCTCTGTGGGTAGTGAACAGCTGCTCCAACAGCAGTCTTGGAACTTTCATGGGGCTACTGTGAATATGTTCACAGCATGAGGAGAATGACAACATGCTGCTAAAATGCTGGCATCACAGAAACTTGGTGGGATAATTCACATGACTGGAATATTGGTATAGAAGAGTACAACTTGTTCAAAAGGACAGCCAAGGAAAAAAGGGAGGAGGTGTTGTCTTGTATATCAAAGATGTATATATTTGCTATTGAGAGAGAAGTGGGAGACAAATCTGTTGAAAGTCTCTCTTAGTAAAGATAAAAGGAGTAAAAAAACCAACCAACCAGCCAAGGGTGATGTCATGGTAGAGGGTTGGCAGTAGGCCACCTAACCAGGAAGAAGACATAGATAAGGCTTATTTTAAATAGCTAACAAAATCATCCAAAGAACAGGACTTGGTAGTAATGGGGGACTTGACCAGCCCAGGCATCCATTTGTAAAATAACACATCAGAGCACATATTATCCAACGACTTCTCGGAGTGCATTGGAGACAACTTTTTATTATAGAAGATGGAGAAAATGACTAGGGGAGAGGCAGTTCTAGATTTGATTCTAACAAACAGGGAGGAACTACTTGAGAATTTGAAGATGGACGGCAGCTTGGGTGAAAGTGATCATGAAATGATGGAGTTCACAATTCTAAGGAATGGTAGGAAGGAAAAGAGCAAAATAAAGACCAAGTTCTTCAAGAAGGCAGACTTCAGCAAACTCAGAGAATTGGTAGGTAAGATCCTGGGGGAAGCAAATCTAAAGGAAAAAAGAGTTAAGGAGAATAGGCAGTTTTTTAAAGACACAGTTTGCTCTTGTGACCTTAATAATATCTCAGTGCATAGGAAAGAAAGGAATTATGGTAAGGGACCACCCTGGCTTAACTAGGAGATCTTCAGTGTCCTGAAACTGAGAATCCTACTAAAACCAGAAGCTAGGTCAAATTACAAAGGACGAGTATATTAAAAAAAATAGAAAGACCAAGGCACAAAATGAGATTAAGCTAGCTGGGGGCATAAAGGATAATAAGAAAACATTTTACAAATACATGAGAAACAAGTGGAAGATGAAGGACAGAGTAAGCCCATCAGTATTCTGATAATTTTCAGCTTTGTGTTTTTTCTCATCCTTCACCAAGAATGTCTGTTCCACTGTCTAAAGGAAACTGGATGCTAGACAAATGATAGCTGGCTTATATTAAATTCAGGAAAGATGGAGATGGTGATATAGAAAGTATTTTGAGAAAGGTAAAGAGCTGAGTTGATTGACAGTCTCAGGGTCACTTGAATATACTGGTTGCACTTATAAACCCAAATAGCAACAGTATCTAGAAAACTTTTCTCACTATCTTTTACTGGGAAGTAGGCTGCACCCCCCGCTACTCATATAAATACCCTATCCATGGTGACCATGCTTACATTAGCTTCAGGATAGACTTAAAACAAGAGTTGAGGACTTACTCAGACAGAGGTTATGGGTCTACTACAGAAGTGAGTGGGTGAGTTTCTGTGGCCTGTGATGTGCAGGAGGTCAGAGTAGATGATCATGATGCCATCCTTTACACTGACCTCCGTAGGACCTGACCTGGTCCACGTGGGAAGCAGGCCTGCTGTACCACTCCTTAGCTGGATGCCACATACACTTCTGGATACATTTTCCCCTTTTGGTCATTCAATTCCATTGGCTAGTACAGAGAAGGGAATTAAATGATGGATCTGCCTTTTCCCTACACAATAGTATGCCACAAGGCACTAGCAGGGGACAGGCCCTGTGGTGATGAGAGCAAGTGTGACATTGGACCCGGCTGGGGCGGGCATCAGGCAGGGGAAAGCTTCTCTCTTGTATCTTTATTAGAGTCAGCCACAGCCTGTCCCATCTGAACTTAGAAGTTGATGGCACTGGGGTCCAGACCTGTTGAGCCCCTTTGGATGATATTTTTAAAATGATGTGATTTGGGAAGGGTAGGTGGCAGTGGCTTCCCCAGGAATTGAAATTAGGGGGGGTGTTTGAATTTACAGGGGGGGTGTCAGGTCCAATGAGATATATAAAAGAGATATGAATAAAGTAAATGTTTTGTTAGGATTATGCAAATTTAACATAAGGAAAATGCAAGTTACACCAAAACACATAACAGATCTAGATTTCTAAAAAAAA